>NC_044507.1:15127043-15129543 GCF_902362185.1 Chanos chanos
TCAACAAACATTACACAAGCACTGTTGCAACAGAAACACACAAATACAGCGCAGACAGCAACAAAAACCGCAATGTAAACAAGGCGGCTGTGGAGCTGAAGAAGAAGAAATAGAGTATGCAAATTCTGAAAGTCCCCAGTGAGTAGCCAAACCTCATACAGCTCTATAGTGTAAATATACATTTCACAAAAGTCTAAGGTCTATAGGGACCCTAATTCTCAAAGAGCACTCTCAGACCAATGATTGTATCATTTCAAAGTTTACTTTATAGGTACTGGTTATTTTTTTATTTGGTCAAATACTTGAAGGCTGTAGGACCATACTTTTTGAAGCAAAGGAATTCAGAGAGAAGCTTTGTTGTCTTGACTTTGGAGTTCTGTGCATTTAGAATAAATATGTTTAGATTTTTTTTAAAGATAATAACAATGCATATCAGTCAAGAGTGTCCAGAAAGGCTGGAATATTACTGTGGTCATAACAGTTAGAGACAGACAGAGAGACAGACAGTGAGGGAGAGAGAGAGAGAGAGAGGGAGAAGGAGTAGGAGGTGAAGAAGGGAGAGAGACCAAATCCAGTCAGGTGTGTGAAGTTGAGATGTTGACATTCACAGATCTGTCAGAAAAGGGAGTGCTGTGTAGGGCAATAAGGACGTACGTAAAATGACCCTCATCCGGCTCAAGGAGAGGAAAGAAATGAAAGAAAAGACAGGAAAAAAGAGAGGAAGTCGCACGGGCTTGTGTTCTCTTTCTTCAGAGGCCGGATCATGTATCTCTCTCTCTCTCTCTCTCTCTCTCTCTCTCTCACTCTCTCTCTCTCTCTCTCTCTCTCTCTCTCTCACTCTCACTCACTCTCTCTCTCTCTCTCTCTCTCTCTCACTCTGTCTCTCTTTCTCTTTTCCTGTAACTTGTTGCTGTGGTAATAGGACATAAATTGGATGGGTAGGGATTTGCCGCATGATTTTACAGACTGCTTTAACTCGAACAGTCTGTGAATGTGAGAAGAAGTGGAACAAAGAGAGAACCAGAAGTCTAAAAAAAATAGAGGGGACATTTCAGCAGTTGTTACCACTTTTATATTAGCATATATATATATATAAATAAATGTACTGCCTAACACCAAAATCAGCTGCAGAGCAAGATGCTTTCACATGTGCATTTTACATGGAGATCTGCCTGAACAAAATGCATAGATATTCTTTTGAAATGCAGCTGTTTATGCCTTGTAGTCATGTTTCATAAGCCGCTCTTTTGATAATCATAAAAGCTAATGGAAATGAGTATGGCGGCTGGGGATGAGGGCAGGGAGGGTTTGGTGGGACGGTTTAACCATTCTTTCATTTTATTCAAGTCCGATACCCTTAGACTTAAATAGCGGCCAAACCGAATTCAAAAGCCTGGTTGGTGCATTGCTCCACCGCCCCCCCCCCCCCCCACCATCCACCATCCATTCCCCCTCGGGTAGCGTCCCGAAAAGTGTGAGCCACAGTCTGGGATAGAGAACAGGGCTCTCTGTCATCAGCTGTGCCTGCTCTTATTATTAGTGACCGGGGTGCCGTACCCAGCATGCCCCTGAGGCCTGAGGCCCTGAAAGACTCCAGTGTCTCTCAGACACTTAGTATTCCTCCAGGGAGATGTGGTCCACATCTTCATCAGCACTGCAAATTTACCCACTACACATTCCCTCACAGGCCTCGTGTGATAAAGCCGGCCTGCATGCCACTGGGCAGCCCTTCGTTTTTGGGTCTGTTCTTTTCTGTTCTAGCGACTATCTGTTTTTTTTGTTATTTTATAGGTGTATTCAGGCTGGTATGTCTGAAGTAATGACAACATGGCTCAAAGAATTTTTTTTTTCAATGTTATTGTTGTCAAGGGCCTCGAAACCTACGAGAAAGTCAAAAAACTTTCAGTGTATGATGTAAACTAAGTCACGACTGAGTCCCCTGTCTGAAGAGTTTTCGTTATAGGGGATGTGTCTTGTTTAAGTGACAGGTTTTTTTTTTTTTTTTTACCAAGCCCATGTGATGGCATGAACAGTTCTCACGCAGCATGTGGGTTTTTCCCTCTTCTCCATACAACCAGCTTCAGCAACTCTACACAGACATCTCTTCCCAGTCCCTCAGCCCCCGCCCAATTCTGCTCTCTTTTTGTCTTCTGACCATCAAAACAAAAGATCAGCATCGACAACCATCTGAATCCCAATCTCTGCGCATGTCGTAGGGATTGAATAAGTGACAAGGGAAAGCCTGGTAAAACTAAGTCAATACCCTAACTCCTTTGGTTTGTGTGCTGTTGAGACAGATGTCGACAGAGATGCTAATATCAGCTGCAAGTGGAAGTTGCCACTTTATTGGTTGCAGAGCAATTGGCTACACATTTCTTCTTCTTCTTTTTTTTTTTTTAACTCTGTCTTATGACTAAATGTTCAGTATAGATATAAATATTGTAGGCTCCTTACTGCTGCTGTTTTGTTGGTAAAGTCCTTACTTGTATGGTGCTTTTCT
>NC_044507.1:15134543-15152043 GCF_902362185.1 Chanos chanos
ACCTCAGACTAATCCAACTTTTTAACTGCACAATTTCACTGCAATTTAATTTTAAACCTGTTTTAATACATGAATGATGAATCATCTGAATGCAGGTCCAAGTGACGAGGTTCTTCCACATGCCATGTTTGATGCGCTGTTGCTATAGGTAAATTAGCTCCAGCCTGGCAGTTGTTTTTCTGCCAGTAAGCATGCAGATCATATCATACAACACTGGGCCCAGGAAAACACAGAATCATCACAATGGTAGCTCAGTGCTGAGAAGCACATTGTTTATGTTTGGGTTGTTATTCCGAAGCAAGGAAGTGGATGAGGCCAGTCTAACGCTCTTCTTTATGGGGGTTTGTAGTCATGTCCACGGTCTTGGTTTCGGTCCTCCTCGTCAGTTTAAATCATTCTCTTCCTTTTTGAGAAAATCAGGCGACTTGGCTCACATTATCAAAGGTTCATGACCGGCACGCTTGGCTTTTCACGTCACCTCAGGGAAACCCTCATTTAATGAGTCAGTATGATTGTAATTCATTGGTTATTAGTGTTGTTAGTAATGGAGACAATTGCAGCTTAATCAGCTCAGACTGATATTAATGAGTTTTAGTGGGGTGGGGTGCAGTGGGGGTGGGGGTAGGGGCACACAGTTCTTAGGCCCTAAGTGAAGCTGACACCATCTCTGGTGTGCTGCAGTAAGCGGGCAGCTACTGTAAGTCAGCTCGCTGTTAAAGCACTTTAGCTCCATCCTGTTGGGCCTCAGCACCTCCACCCATAATTACGGTGGGGGTCCCCCAGGCCAGACATTGAGCTGCGCGTAGCCTGTGCGTTTTTATTGGAGGCTGGTCGGACAGAGCTAATTACTTCCTGAGGGAACGAAGGCTGCCTCTCCGGCCTGGCTCTCTCCTGCGTGACTGACTAACAGTCCACATTACGAGTCTGGACAAGCACCTCAACATTTTATATGCTTTTATTACACCAGATTGGCATAAATCTACAGGCTCCTTTACTTTAGCCCTTTCTCCAGTGCCCAGAATAGACCATTAGTGTGCGTTGCGACAGTTATTTTTTAACCTGTTTAATAAATCTAAGTTGTGCGTTTTAATATTTTTACAGTTGTAACTTGATCAGGTTTTTGTCCTGGCTTATTCAAACCACGAGTCTAGTCTTTGCTTACAGTTCCGTCATATTTAAGATCAAACAATGCAAGTGGCATTTTTTTTTTTTTTTTTACTTTTAAAGCCTCTCTTTGTTTTATTGGCATTGATTTGGCATTTTGCAGCTGTCTGAGACCTTGTTCCTTCTGACATTTTATCATGGACCACATGAGGGGAGATGCCTCGTTTATGCTGACATAGGCAGTTTGTTTAAGACAGACGGACTAACAGTCAGGTACATCAAAGACCCGACCCCCCCCCCCCCTCCTCTCCCCATTTCTTTCGCAGAAAGTGTGATTTCTCTCAAGCCAGGCCAGCTGGAAAGGAGCATAGTCAACACTTTACTACTTATTACCATAATCCAGATAACTCAAATTGACTAATGCACTTATCACGCATTCCTCCCTTCTTCGACAAACAGATGTCAGCAATATCGATGTCTTACAACTCGACCGCATGCATATGCCCGCTGAAAACTGTTCCGCAGGTATGTCTTTAAAAAGAAAATGATTCAATTCAATTTGCCGGTAATCAGGTTGGAGGCTAAAAATAAAAACTGCAAACAGAATTTTTGCGTCAGAGCGATTAGTTTGGATGAAGAGAAAATTGGTGTTGTAGCAGTTTTGGCTGCCAAAAAATGTTTTCTTGGTTTAAAACATCTGTTTGATTCAAATCAGATAGACGGTATCCTTATTTTCAATCCATCATTGATCAACTTTGTGACATATTCCGCAAATTGAGTTAAAGGGGTTTGTGTGCGTGTGTGTGTGTGTGTGTGTGTGTGTGTGTGTGGAGGAGTTGACTGTTCACAAATTTGCCTTTGATGTGTACACTTTGACTATTTTATATTTAGAAAATCTAGTAACTGGTTAAGAGTTCTATTCACATCTCTTTGCTGCAAAGCGCTTGTACCCTGTATGTAAATGTTGCAGAGGTGTTGAGTGACCGTGTGTGTTGGTGGTATCCTTTATGTGTGTGTGTGTGTGTGTGTGTGTGTGTGTGTGTGTGTGTGTGTTCGTGCATGTGTGTGTGTGTGTGCGCGTGCGTGTGTGTGTGTGTGTGTGTGTTTGTGCATGTGTGTGTGTGTGTGTGTGTGTGTGTGTGTGTGTGTGTGTGTGTGTGTTTATGCTCTCAGAGCCGGACCCTCTGATGGCACTGCTGGGACCTGGGAGCAGATGGGTTTCAAAAGGATGACTTCCCAAACAGGATGTGAGTGAGTGGGCTCGGAGCTCCGGCCGAGCGACCATCAAATACTGCTCTCTTCCACCTCCCACTGTTCTCCCTGCCCTTCACGGGGCGAGGTCCCGCAACCCGTCGAGGAAGAGGAGGAGGAGGAGGAAGGGGCTCCGCCATACGCTGGCAAGACATAGGCTTTCTAAGGGGACGTGATCACACGGAGCTGAGGTCAAAGGGTTAACGTTTTATGTCGACGGAGCTGAGAGAGAAGAACGTTTCGAAACCCTCCAGCATCTCCAGTTTAGTAATCTGTTATTGCGGCTTTTTTTTTTCTTTATCTCTTTAGAATCTAAAAAGCCGTTTTTCACTTTTTTTGCGTGTCTCTACCTCGCTTTGACCCCTATTGCACAGGGCTCTTTAATTACTGTCATGATTGTGTATATAATAAAGGATCACAAGGCTACAAAACATGTTCAGGCAAACTGTGGTCTTGGCAGAATAGTTCTGGTTTAGGCTTGGACGGACCCCCTGAAACGCATCCCTCTGAAGAAGAAAGCAAATGTCAAGCCTCTGAGATATATTATTGACATGGATTTGTTTTGTACCAGTTCTCTCTACATATTTCCACCATAAATGTGTCAAAATTGGGGACATCTGTCCTGACATATAATGGATGATGGATTTGTCTTCCCTAATGCACCGCCATGTGTTTTTCGTGGAACTGCAGCTGGTGGCTGCTATTTGGCCGAGACAATGGCACTGGATTCAGCCCATGGCTCACTTGGGATGGCATGGAGAAACAACTCTATCGGTCTGGGGGGAATTTTTATTGGCCGAGTTGTGGCCGGGGGGGGGGGGGGGGGCGGGGGGGGGGGGGGGTGCGGGGGGGGGAGGGGGAGGGGGTGGAGCGTGTGTGCGGGTGGGCAGTGGTGGCGTGGAAGAGGAAGTTGGAAGGTGGGTGTGTGTGTGTCTGGGGGTCGGGGGGGGGGGGATGATTTTCACATTAGCAGAATCACATTTTGAGGAGAAAAAAAAAAAAAACGAACAACAAAAAAAACGACATTCCAGTCCTCCTTATTTAATTAGCTGTAATGTCATAAATGCAAGAATGTACTCTGATAAATAGCAAAAGTAGCAGATGAATTAGTTATTCCCGTCAGCAAATACCCACACTGCCTCCACCCTTTCACCCACATGGGTCTCCTCAGTCTGCAATATGGAGCATAATTATACTAATTTGTTCAATTGCATTAGTGCAGACCAGGGCAAAAGAAAGGCTCTCTTTCTGTCCTGCAGTGCAGACGCTGCACATTGGCTGTGCGTGGGGATGATGGACAGCAAACCTGACCCCCTCTCGTCCCCTCCTTACGAGCCTCCACCCCCACCCCCACTGCGTCGTTCTTTTTCACTTTCTCATTCTTTGTTTCGTTTTTTTTTTTTTTTTTCCTTCTCCCCCCTCAAACTGATTTCATTTTCCCCACAGTCAGCTGCGTGGTGCATATTGTCTGTCGGTTACACTTCAGAGTCTTTGAAATAAGAAGCTGCGTGAAGAGTGTGCTTATTGTAGCATATCTGTAAATCTGGGTCTGTTCTCTTCAACACATCATTTTCCCACCTCAATTCTTTTTTTTTTTTCTCATCTCTCTGGAATGAGGATCAAAGCGTTGATTTAATTACAGTTTTTAGATGCTGTTGTAAAACCTGGGTTTACCATGTTCAGCTGCTCTGGGCTTAATGTTCTGGGCTTACAGACACACACACACACACACACACACACACACACACTGGTATCCACCCCTGAGCCAGCCCTCCCTTACACTGTCTTAAAGCTCCTGGGTAAACTGAAAT
This sequence comes from Chanos chanos, assembly GCF_902362185.1. NCBI lineage: Eukaryota > Metazoa > Chordata > Actinopteri > Gonorynchiformes > Chanidae > Chanos > Chanos chanos. Next base: position 15,138,710 of record NC_044507.1, read on the forward strand.
ATCTTTTTCTGAGATATCATTTTGTGATGATAAATGTCTGTGGATGCTGTATGCTGTAAGTCATCCAGCCTAGGCTGTAATTTACGTTGTTTATGCTCAAAGAGGATAAAAGGGTTCTTTGACTGTACCCACTTCAAATAAGGAACAGTAACAGAATGTAACTGTCACCTGTGCCTCTCTGAATGCTAGTTGGTTGATTATGAATATGTCTGCTGAGACATGTTGATACGTTTGCTTTGCCCTGGAGATGGAGCTGTGTGTGGTGAATGGTACATTAACGTTTTGTTGTTGTTTGGTATATTAATGTATGTTCAGGTTTATGTTTTTGTCCTCTTGCCAGGTCTTAGGCCTGCTGGAAGACAAAAGGGTTTAGCAATGCTTATTGTTATGTATTATGATTATTGTCTTATTTGTGCGTAGAGAAAAAAAAAAGAATTAAAAAAGACTTAAATCAGGACTCAGATATGTTATATCTGCATTTCAACTAAACCTAATTACTACTCAGGTTTAAGTAAGTTAAACATTTATGTGCTCTTGCTCGCTCACTCTCTCTCTCTCTCTCTCTCTCTCTCTCTCTCCCTCTCTCTCACTCTCACTCTGAAAAACTCACTCCAAGAAATGAGAGCACTGTTTGCCAAGAAAAATGCTCTAAATCAAAACCCTAGGCAAATTGTTTGACCTCATTTTTCTTTACATCTTCTGTGATCCAACATGTAACTTGCAATTCCATCCACAAACTATATAAATCAATACCTTCATTGCCCTTGAGGGAATTTGTCTTGTACATTGTATAGAACCCACAATAATAAATGGTGCTATAGCATTCATATTTATTTTCAAAAATTAAATTAGTCATGAGATTTGTGTAAGCTCCCGCATAAATTGCGCGAAATGGTCCACATCACTGGATCGTTTGAAGCATTTATCATCAGAACTGGCAATAATACAATATCTGTGCATCCATTTATTTCTCTTTGGCACACACACATGGCATCTACATTTAGCTATAAGAGCCCACATCTATGCGTCATCATATGCTATACTTGGCAAAGAGAAGAAACTTGCTGAAAAAAACAAAAAAACAAAAAAAAACTCAGCAGAGTTCTGAATATTTTTACATGCTGCTTATTTTTGTGTGAGAGGACAAATACACATCTGCTTGGTGTTTAATAGCTGTAAAAAACAAACAGTATAACAGTGGCAGTAGGTGTCTCTGTTTGGAATTAAGGGTGGGATCTAGAACGTTGGTGGCATCAAAAACCAGAGTGTTGCATTCTGGGGATTTCAGTCTTTTGTAATAGTCAATTTATCTTGGTCCAGAATTGGGTTTGTTGCAGTCCCTCAAACCGCAGATAACATTTTGTTGCCTATTAGTGATGTTTCAGTGCTCTTCCCTTGACTTTTTAAAAAGATCATACATTTTTACTGAGTGTAAATCTTGGCCTCTTGAAGAAAAAAGTAAAAAAGTTTGAATTGAGGACATAGAATATTCTTAAGAACCCCTGTACTGTGCCTCGTAATATAAGTTTTGAGAATGTGACATAGTAAAAATATCTCAGAAATGAATATCCTCTTTTTTAAAAACTTGAAATAGTATTTTGGAACATGTAGACGTTGGTGCTCGTTATTTTAATTCATGCAAATGCGTGTGCAGTTGATGAACTTGTGTTTTTACCCAGTCTGTTTCTTAAACGAACTTCAATGTCAGAATCAATGTCAGGTTTTCCTCCATGTTTATTTCCATTACTAGTCAAGCCAGTCTATTTTCCTTGCAAATAGCCATTTAAATTAGGCTTGTGTAGGAATCAGTTGTGACCAGGCCTGCTGGATGCAAAACTATTCATCAGTAGTCAGCTTAAGCTTCCCTCAGGCTTGTGTTAGGGCCAGCCACAAACTTATAACTGACCATTTCTGTTCTACAAGCCATCTGGCCTTTATGAAAATACTGTTCAGTTCAGCTCAACATAGTGACACCTAACAAAGTCTATTGTGTGTGTGTGTGTGTATGTGTGTGTGCGCGTGCGTGCGTGTATGTGTGTGTGTGTGTGTAAAAACTCGCACATATGCGTGGCTTTGTGAACAAGTGAGTGTCTATGTGTGTGTGCGTATGTGTGTGTGTGTGTGTGTGTGTGTGTGTGTGTGTGTGTGTGTGTATGTATGCGTGTGTGTGTGTATGTTGGACAGACATATATACAAAGGTCCCCTGTGTCACTCTGCACATCTGTGGCTGGCTGCACAAGGCTCTCTGTCCAGTGCCTGAGTGCTTCAGTGCTGCTCCCCGCAGGTGTCGCACACATCTGGGCCTTCTACTCATCTCAATAGTCCATCCACTGTCCATAAATAATCTACGCTGACATTTTCATCAGATATCTTTCAGTAATGTCCATCAGCACTGGAACAGCCTACGATGTGTGGGTCACTTACAAGATATGTGTCATCTGTCCTCTAGTTTGTATGGTTGGATAAGAACTGTTGGACAAACTCTTTTTTGTTGTTGTTATTTTTCTTCTTTCAATTTTTTTGGTCAATCGTTGTCTTTGTGGGAAACATTTTCTTGGATGTTCTTCCCAGTCAAAAAACTAAAAGGAGTGTTTTCATCGCAACACAACACACTTCTTTTTCTCCTTCTTTTTTGCGTGAATGTTTGCCCGACAGAGATTGAAAAGTATCATTGATTGGAGACTGTGTGTATAGATGTGGAATAGGACAGTGATGGTACTGTTACTGTTTGAAACACTGCACTGCCATCAGACAACACAGTTCACCAATCCAACACTCTCCATTTACATCTAAGACTCATGCAAGGAAAAGCATCTAAAGTAGAGCCGAAGGGCCAATAATATTTCCTACGCTGAGATGGAACACTGTTCCTCCATGCACTGAGAAATGTTCCTTTATAGACTGTAATTTTCTTTTCTCTGAAACATGTGAAAAATATTTGATCAAATTTTACAGTCCCTTATTGTCCCTTTGAGTCCCTCAGTTATTTAGTTTCAGAAACTTTGGCCCTGATTTAGTCAAAACCTATTCGGAAAGACATTTAAAAATAGCCACAGCCTCAGGGGAAAAAGTCAACTTTACTATGAAATACTGTTTTGTCATGGAACAGCAGGTATTGTTCCACGCATGATTTTTTCCGTGAGGAATATGTCATTCTTACCGTAACTTCATGACAGTTTGATGAATAATACTCTTATTTATCAGAATAAACCTGAATGACGGGTCCTTCCTGTTTGTGACAGTATATCTGATTGTATGGTTTTAGGGGTCCTGTGCTACAGTCAGTGGACTAACACAAATAGTCCCATGACTTGTACCTGCCACGTCTAATTTGCATAATTAGGATGAGCTGAAAGTGGAGAGAGGGTTCTTTGAGTCACCATGACAACAGACACTTTCGGTTGGTGGTTTCACACCTGCCATGAAATAAATGTCGAAGTCCGTTGCCACATCCCACTACTTTGGCTTTAATTGTTGTGAATGCATTGTTAGTCATTGTGAAATCACTTATTTTCACCTACAGTTATTCAACATAAAACTTACAGGACTAAAACTTTTTAAGTTGGCAGGCTATATATCTTTTATTCCAGAGGTACTTTCCCATCAGTTGTGTGTGTGTGTGTGTGTGTGTGTGTGTGTGTGTTTCTGTGCAGGGTCAGGTCACAGGACATGACACACATTTCTGCAGACACTGGTGCCTCTCTCTCTCTGGGTGGCCTCTGTTTACAGGGAGAGGAAGAATAGGTCAGCAGTGAACAGTGTATACGGCTGTTACTCAGTGACAGTGAGTGTTTTTTGGCTTGTGGGTGAGTGAGTGCGTAGACTTCCTGTGTGTGGAACAGCGTGGGGGGGGAGAGAAACAGCGGGGATCAGTTGACCTTTGACCTTGGCCACATGTCTCACTATCTACTCTTCCCTAGTTTCCTTCCCCGGGGTCCTCGCAAGTTCTTCTGCCTGCTTGTCATCATCATCATCATCATCATTACTGACATTAGCCTTCTCATTAGTGTTGAAATGAACCTCACTGTGTTATCACTGGAGGAAGCATTTGCTATGTCCTGCTTGCTGATTTACGTGTTAGCACAGGGACTAATTCAGATGTTTGCCAAAGTATTTGTTCCCCATTTCTGGCGTGTATCATTTTGAGATGTGCTCTTTCTTCATACTGCTAATTCTGTGATTTGCATTAGCATTTAGCATTTTTAGCATTTAGCATACTTTTATCAACACATTTTTCTCAACATACTTTATCAACTTTTTATATATATATATATATATGTCTTATGGTGTTTCTCCCATTTGTCCTTCAGTTTATAGGGCACGCATTCAAGTGCTGCACTGAAAAGTGGAGTAATGGAAAAGTTCTTATTGATAAACCCTAATAAGAAGATTACATGGAGCATTTGGGGGGGAAAAATGTGCTGAGGTTTTCCCCTTTCTGTCACCACCCCTCCACTTTACATGACTGAACAGACAAATTATTCAATTATAAATCTCTTCCGGTGTCTATCCATCCTTTTGCCTCTTACACGCTACTTTTACTAACTTGGTTAAATACAGTTAAATCACTTATCCACAGTCATAGCAATTAGCGCTGACTGGCTCCTGAAAAGAGCTGCAGTATGCGAGTCGCCTGGCAGGCCTGTATTCCAATATTCCTCCTTTCCTGTAATTATACACGGGGCCTGCATTTTCCCTTATTGGATTTATTTTGGCATATTAGCCTTGGCATTGAGGAATGATGCACTCAGAGATTGAGGGGGATTTGGTATACAACACATGGGCACCAATAGCCCCTCTGTCCTGTCACCACTCCACATCAGGTCCCTCCGGTTAGTTCACGGTCGATAAGGTCCTCATTGGAAAGTGGAACAGTTATCTGTGGTAATCAAGAACTGAAAACAGAAGCTCTAGGTGTATCATCCTGACAGCTGTACATGTATTTGGGTTGTTGGTTGAGAGTTGTTCTGAATAAAATGCCCTCAGATGTGATTGTAACTTCTCTTTACTCTCCTTTTGTCTGTAATGGGTGTTCTCCTAGAGGCCACAGAGTATGTGGCACCTTGCTGTTGAACACAGCCTGTGCTAAGCCTGTCATTTTTCAGGGAAAAGTACCAGTGATTTCAGAGTGGCATTAAGAGTGTTTATTTGATCAGAGGCGTCAGTGAAATTACCTCGTCTGTTGCAGGTGGTGTCAAAGTTTTTTATTTATTTTCTTTTTCCTTTTTGCACGTATTATTAAGAGTGGAATGAATTGTGGTTCCACTTGATTGCCTGGTGTTGAGTCTGTATACTATAACTGGATATGATGACGGTAGAGCACCCTCACCAGAGCAGTAGCTAAGACAGGAGAGAGAGCAGAGAAAGAGAGAGTGAAAGAGAGAGAGAGAGAAAGAGAGGGGGAGAGAGAGAGAGAAAGAGAGAAAGGAGGGGTACAGGGCATGCTGGGGAGCTTGGCTGCCTTTGCTATTTGTTTTCTGAGCGAGTGGAAAGTTTTCTCTTTTTTTTTTTTTTGGTGTTTTTTTTTCCCCTCCGTGTTTATCTTCATTGTTTCCAGATCGGGTGAGTGAGGAGGGACAGGAGAGGACGTGTCCTAAAGCTGCGTTGGGGTGCTGGGCTCTTCTGAGCGGTGGAAGACATGCTGTTTGTTATATTAGTCCCCTGAGGGTGAGAAATGGAACATTTGTGTTGGATGGAGGGGAACCTCTGCTGGCCCCAGGACTCATGGTTCTGCATTTATTTATTAAAGATCTTTGACATTTCCATTTGTCCTTGTTCATCTCTCTGTTCTTTTTCCTTTGCTCATCCTCCTCTCTTTCTCACTCACGTGTGTGTGTGTGTGTGTGTGTGTGTCTTGTCTGTGCATGTCTCTGGCATACCTGGCAGCCAGGCCATAAGTTACAGGAAACCAGGCTGACTGAATAGTTAAAACATGTGTTGGTGATAATACAGGTGTAGTCGGTGTTTATGGGGCACGGGGCCTGTATAATCCAACCATATTTAATATTACAGGCCTGGGCTGATGTAAAGTAATTGCTTTTTGAAATCCTCTAAAATTATCTTTGTTTCCTGTTCGACAAAGGCAGGTCCTGAGGGTCTCCCCATACCGTACCTCACATATTTTACTATGTTGAATATTACAAATCAGCTCGGTTCCAGGCTACCAATTCTCACATTATATTTATAGATATATACGCACACGTTATTGTAAAAAGCAAATCCACTGCGACATTTCACCTGCTGGACTCATAAAGTCTTTTGTGTCGGGCGAGAGAGGGAATTTAATCGCTGCTTAGAGCAGTAAGAGCCACTTCCTTAATCAGACTGCAACGCAAATAGCCATCATTAGCACCGGCTGAGTGCTGAACAGAACACGCTGTTAAACAGTCATTAAAGCAGTACTCAGCTGGGCAGGACCCATGCACACATACACTCCTTCATTCTCTCTCTCTCTCTCTCTCTCAAACACACACACGCACACACACACACAAATTTTCATAGACACGCACACATGCACTCACTCACCTGGGTCTGTTTGCAATCAGGCACCAGAAACAAGCTGTCCAATTAAGTGAGGGCTGTTTGGATGTGCTGCAATTGGTGTGGGGCAGCAGCAATGACATCACCCCTCTATGACGTAGACGGATGTATCTCACACTCCACTTCACTCCCAGAGCCTGCAGCGAGTAATGACGGCCACTTACACCTTCAGAAAACAAGGCCCGCGGTGCCAAAGCAACCGTGCCCGAGGGCTCTGTGCCCTCTCCGCGCCTTACCTCCCTGTGGCACTGGCAGGCACACACAGCCCAGAGATCTGTTTCATTCACCTGGCTTAGGTCATGGGACCACCTGCTGTTTCACTGTGACACAAAGTCCCATAAAGCTCCAATTAGATGAAGGGTTATGAAGGGCTTAAATCGTGTACCAGAATATGTTTCCAAATGATTTGGAACCGAAAAAAAAAAAAATTTAAAGTTAGCTGTCTACTTACCTTACCCTGTGAAATCCCTTCGTATTAGTGGCTATTAACTAGGCTAATTATTTGGGCAGGAGCAGAGCTGTTTACAGAGCAGAGAGAATCTGAGCTTACGCTCCTCTTTTTCTCCCTCATCTCCTTTGCAGCATGTGGCAGAAGCTCTGAACTCTGCCAAGCATGTTGCATCTGTGACCCCCACATCCATCACTGCCTCCGCATCTGTCTCCCGCCGCCAGAGCCAGACCCCCGGCCGCAGGCCGTTCACTACTGCCTGACCCTCTCGTATCGAACTCCGTTTCCCTCTCCGACACCGTTCGGACACCCCCCCCCCCCCCCCCCCCCCCCCCCCGCACGATTTTCCCTGTAGGACCACACTCGGAGTAAATGCTGGTTCATTTATTGGGACTGGTTGATGTGTTGGAATATTTTGAGATCTTAGGTTTTAAGAGGTGTTTTTTTTTCTTTTCTTTCTTTGGCTGAGGGAAAGTGGGCAACAACTGTTTTAATGAATTGCTTTAATTGCCATATCGTGGCATGTCTTTCCAGGGTAACAAATGTTCTGAGCTTTTTTGGCACATGTGCGGCCAAATGCACTCTGGCGAATTAGAATCCATGTGCTGTTGGATCTCCCCCCCCCCCCCCCCCCCATATTGATTTGCCCTTTAAAGAAGTCAAATGGCCCTAACAGACATTTTCTCACATACACTTCAGCAAGCAGAGGACCAGCTTAATGGTGAACGAATTGTGGAATAGCAGGGGGAAAAAAAACACGAGTGAATTTTAAAATTCAGAACACAGTGTGTTGAGTCTTGGCCATTCTGTTTGTTTGCTTTCAGATTTTTGGAGTAATTTGCAGCGTTGTCTGTGTGGGAGTTCTCAGTGACAAACCTCAGAGGTCGTTAGGGCTCAGTGTGTGTGTGTGTGTGTGTGTGTGTATGTGTTTGTGTGCGCGCAGGTTTGTGCTTGTGTTTGTGTGTGTGTGTGTGTGTGTGTGTGTGTGTGTGTGCGCGTGTGCATGTGAAGTAGAATAGAATAGAGCCCATTGTAAGCGATGTCTGGAGAGTTCTGCCTCTGTACACCAACTTCCTGGGGACAGAACAAACTGTACCCCGCAATACGAAACACCCAGACACACGTACGCACGCACACACACACACACACACCCACATACACACTCACGCCAACTCAGATCGTTCCCCAACCCCAGAAAGCATTTGTCTCTTTCCAGAGTCTTGTCATTGTAAATTTTCTTTGTAATATGTTATTATCATGTATCAAATCTGTGTGCGTTTAGGAAGCATTCTCTCCTATGTGTCTCATACATGCTGCATGTTCTGTGCTTGTGCCAGAGACAGTTTATTACAATCTATTGATGTAATTGTGGTCATATTAAAAGAGATTATCATAATCATATTGGCTTGTAACATGACAGTTTGTCCTTGCCACAGCAGTTTTACAATCTGGCAGAGAGATCTTTTTACTCTTTCACTGAAATTGGGCCCAGATTCTGAGGGCCTGCTTCAGTGAACACACCTTGCTTCTGCAGTCCTGAGCCAACAAAAGCCTTTAATAAGGATGTAAGGGAATCGACAGAGACGCCCAATATGGTATTTAAGTAGCTGGCCACAGATCTCTGTTCAATAGAGAGGTTTTTCCCATGTACAAATGAGAGGGATATCCAGAGAGAGGAGGTGTGACGATTTATAGCCATGATTCATATTCGTAGTTCATTTCCATCTCGGGTAGTCACTGTGTGAGTGACTGTGTTTGTGTGTGTGTGCGGGTGTGCGCGTGTGCGTATGTGCATGCGTGTGTGAGTTTCTGTTTGTGTGCGTGCGTGCGTGGATGTGTGCGCACGTGTGTGCGTGTGCGTGTGGGCAAAGGTCATTTCAGGTCACAAGTTCACAGACTTATCAGCTTTCTCCAATGCAAAATAATAATAATAAAAAAAAAAAAACAGAAAACAAAATTGTAATGGACCAGATGATGCTGCCTGACGATGAGCATCTTCTCAGTTTAAGAGCTGCCACATTCTCTCCTGCTGCTTCATTACCACAAGCAAGACCCACAGTGTTTCCTAATCCCCTCCCGCTCTCACTGAGTGGGCTTTCAGAGGGTGTCGGCTATTCCAGCACGCCTGAAATGAGTAGTGTGAGTTCTAGGCGAGAGCTGACTGCCAGTGAGCAGCAGGCCATTTTTCCAACGCGGCGCCAAAGAGCACCAGACATGAGTTATGGCTCTGGCTTCCCAGAATCACATACATGGGAGATATGTTATTTATTTACTCTGCCTTTCACAGTGATTTAGAGCAGACAGTTATTATACGGGCTTGATGAGTGTTCATGAAGCTTTTTGCTCTTACCTCAGTCGCTTTCTCTCTCGCAGTTGCTCTCTCTTTCTCTCTCTCTCTCTCTCTCTCTCTCTCTTTCTCTCTCTCTCTCTCTCTCTCTCTTTTCTTCATCATTCTTTTTCTTGCAGTCTACACACAAACACAAACACAGACGCAGACACACACTGTGTCTGTGTGTGCGCGCACACAGACATAGACGCACGCTTGTGTACGCATGTACACACAAAGTCATTCACACACACATTTTTAAAGCTTTCTCTCTCTCTCTCTCTCTCTCTCTCACACACACACACACACACACACACACACTCACACTCCCGGCCAGTTAACAGTAGTGAAATGTGGGGTCGTAAGATAGAGACCTGCGTCCTTCCAGCGGGGTGTCTGTGTGTGTGTGTGTGTGTGTGTGTGTGAGAGAGAGAGAGAGAGCACTGGGCCCTGCTCAGTGGGGGATGGCTTTGATTTGAGCAGACAGAGGCAGGGCTGTTGGGCAGCCCCGCATTACGGTGTGGCTGTAGCAAAGGCCTGGGCCATGCGCTGGCTGTAATAATGGGGAAGGTAAAGGGCACAGAGACCTGGGCGTTCCATAAAGACTCCCTCAGCACTAGGTGTGGACAGGCAGCTGGCGCGCTGCCCAACCACAGCACTCAAAGAGCACTTTGTCTGGACGTCTTCTACGCCCCTCTACCTGTGCGTGTTGTGGAAACATACTGCCGTCGTCACAAAGTTGATTTAATAAAATTGGATCCCTAATATGAGGCTTCTAGTATTACTGCGCAGGAATGTCTGTAATGGAAACACATACTGTGTGTGTGTGTGTGTGTGTGTGGGTGTGTGGGTGTGTGGGTGGGTGGGTGGGTGTGGGGGTGTGTGTGCATGTGCGCGTGCTCCGCGCGCGCGCGCGTGTGTGTGTGTGTGTGCATTGAGGGAGGGGGGGGCTTCGCCAGAATTGGGGATGGGAACGGGAGGGGGGGGGGGCCCCGGAAAATGGATATTTCCCTCCCCCTTTCTCTGAGACGCATTCCCTGGCCATGGCCAAGTACCCAAAGCCATCACAGTCACTCTGCTAATTTCTTTAAAAGGTTTGGAGCCTCGCTGTAAGCTGGCTTATGAACTTGTCACATGATGATAGAAAAAACAGAGCAGGTATGAAATGAAAATATATGTCTTAGGAGGGGAACTGCAGTGCTGTTGCGGTTTTGTAAGTTGATTCTGGGTATGGTACTGGAGTTCAATTGAGTCCCTGAAAACTTCAAGTCTGCAGGCTCAAAAAGGGAGTTTTAACTTGGAAATAAACTGGAAATAAAACTACTTTAATCTTTCTTTTGCTTCACATTCTTTCACTCCTTCTTTCTGTCCATACCATACTGTGCCATACTATACCACACACACACACAAACAAACACACACAGACTACATAACACTGTGGTCATTCAGGTCACGAATGATGCGGAGCAGGTTGGCTGTACTCAGTACTGCTCATTAGGATGAGTGAATGGAGAGCTGATGTGTTTGTTGACCTGTGCGGGCGTGTTTGTTGACAGGGACGGGGTGGGGGGTCAGGACCTGAAAGAGCAGTCTCACACTGTGGTCACACTGCCCCTGGGTGGAGGGACCGCAGACACAGTCTCCATTTTAAAAAATAGAGAATGCCTCTTCTCTCCTTGTGCACTTTAGGCATTCCTGCAGGTGTGGCGTGACTTTGCCTTAACAAAGACGGCCATTCAAATGTAAAACCAAGGTTGTGGCAGTCATGGCAACGATCATACTTTAATACAGTAATTACACGATAATCAGATGATCTAAAAATGAAAACGTTCCACGTAACAATTTGTACTCAGGTGAGACTAATGGTCCAAGGACTTAAAATGAATCTTAAAAAAAAACCCTTTATGCAGCTAAATGATTTTATATAAGTATTGAACTGTGACATCCATAGATAGACCCAAATATGTCGGAGTTGTGAAAAGCTTGAGCGAAGGCCAAAGTAAAACTGAGATCAGAGAGAGGGACTGATGATAGTTTGTGATATTATTAGAAGATAAGAATCAGGCTTAACCACATCTCCTCAGACATAATTATGCTGTGGTCAAGCCATAACATTTCCAGTCTAAAAAAAAAGTGTCTCGTTTTTTCACGTACACACAAGCACATTATCTTTAAATCGCTTTCACGTAGACGCAGCGAGCTCCCACGGGTTCACGTGGTCTTCGTAGTGGCCACGCTTCCGTTGCTCGTCAGATGTTTTCCCGGAGATTGGAGACAGAGGTGCTGTTAGAGAATTACATCCATAATTAACCTCCAGGCTTCTATTTGGGTTCTTCGTGGCTCTGAACTCCCTTGACCCCCGTGGCGGCACATCTCACGGAGAAGATTTACCGTCTTTCTCTTTTTCAAATCAGCGTCAAACATCTGCGTGAATTGCTTTGGGATGATGACAACTAAGGAGTTAAAAAAAAAAAAGAAGAAGTCCTCCCTTTCCTTTTCTCTCTTGTCTCTTATTCTCTCTAAGATCCATCCTGCACATCTGAAGTTTATTTAGCTCCCCTGGGGAGTGCGGTGGAGCGCCGTGTCTCAGGGAAATTGCCAGTGCTCTCTACTCTCCTTGGCACCCACTCAAACACACTGAGCTCCAGCGTGGCCTGCTTCCACTCCTCTGTCTCACCCCAACCCCCCCCCCCCCCCCAACCCCCCCGCCCAACCGCCAGGGGCTTCGATCTGTCATAGACCTTCATCCATCAGTGTGGAGCTGCTCTTCCATCTACTGATCACTTTCAGAATGTGTGTGTGTACACACCAGGGGGAAAACATGTTTAGGGTCTCATTCACCGTGTTTAAGCAGCGTCCGTAAGTAGAAGAACAGATGAGAAAACTTGGGTCTGCTTTTCTCTGTATCAGAATGTTCTTTATCTGGCCCCTGTGGTTTGCTGTCCTTTGCGGCATTTGGATCAGCAACTGCAGAAAATCAGCAAAAGCTGAAGATTTCTATGGACTTTTACTGACACTTAAAAAACAAGAACTTTTTTTGGCTAATGTAAAACTGCATCATACCCTTCAACTTTAGCAAATTAAGTTAAAGGGACAATGGACCTTATGAGACATCAGCGCCATCTTATCCATCCCTTATTCATCGTCTTCATCCTTTTAAATGTGGGCAGCCAGCAAAAACCTCAGTGTCTTCATGAAAAACACTTGAATGGAGAAAATGTCCCAGGAGTAAAGAATCTGTCTGAGATCTCTTGCGGGCAATTACAGAGCCTGAGCACAGAGAGCTGTGCACTGCAAAAAGAGACGACCGCTGCCTTTGACCTCATGAGAAAACACAGCCCCAAACACACACACACACACACACACACAAACACACATACACACATGCACCAACCAAACAGCCTGACAACAACCTTGGCATAACTGCATAGCTATACATGGAGAGAAGACACTAAAGTCACCAGACACACACCAGATGAGACAGTGGAGGACATTTCTTATCAAATCAACTAAAAAAACTTTTCATTTCAGCTACCCGCTCGCTCTCTTTTTTCATTTTACTTCACTCAGACCACACGAGTACTGCTACTTCTATTCATATCTGCTTTTGCTCATTTCTAAGTTACGTTTTTTTTTTTATCTTAGACTCTATTAATCCACCGGTGACCTTCTTTTAGCTCTAATTCTCAGACAGCAAAATTACCGAGGCTCCCCTCACGTCTCTCTGCAATTTCTGCTCGCTGCACCCAAGAAACTACCGCCTGTGAGAGCGGAGAGAAAAGACACAGACTAGCTCCTTCTGATCCAACCCTTCAGTCTCACCCTTCCTCCTATATCTCTTTTCCACCTGGTGGCGGCCGTGTGAGAAGGAACAGAGCGGCAGTGGACGCTGACGGGGGTAAAGAGTGTTAAACGACCGGAGACAGGTGGTACCTCTCACGACCCCGGAAGTACTTATGACCCCTGGTGACCTGGCGGGGGGGGGGGGGGGGGGGGGGGGGGGAGTGGGGTCCAGGAAGT
>NC_044507.1:15757043-15927043 GCF_902362185.1 Chanos chanos
CACTGCCTCAGCATCAGTAACAGTCCCCAGATTACAGTCCATATTGGCCGTCTGTCCTTCACTCTCTATGAGAACAGGAGGCTTCTGTGTCACCACAATCACACCATTGACAGCTGAGAAGATAAGAACAATTTCACAAGTATTATTTCTAACATATAAAGGCCTACTTTGAAGACACAAACACTGTTTGTTGGTCAGTCTGTCTGTTTGTTTGTTTGTCTGTCTGTCTGTTTGTTTGTTTTAAATGCTTTCTGAAAAAACTACATTTCAAAAAGTTGACTTTATCTCACATGACATAGCATTGACAAGAGTGAGTAACATCCCCGATATGTTAGCAGAGTGTGGTTCAAACAGCTCTCACTGTCCTATTTAGAGATGATCAATTTAGATTTGAGAATGAGGAGAAGACAGACAGTGTGATGGTTCTATCAGAACACATTTTGACATCTAGAGGGAGGAGCTGTTAAAATGTGCCAAACAGAAGATCACACATATTATCATGTATGAGTACGTACTCAAGACCCTTACATAGAATCAGTCTAATATTTCCTCCATAAAGTCAAGAAAACAATAAATTAATCAACAAATGTCCATTTGAATCCACTAATACTGTATGAGCTATGTAAGTTGTTAAACCAAATGGAAATGTGTTCTTTTCTCTGGTCAGAAATCTCATTTACTTTGTTCAGACGTTTCCTCAACATCATCCAGTCATTTTAATGACTGTGAATGAGAGAGTGATAAAATGGATGTCAGTACTGAGTCATGATCTCCTCAGAGTCACAGGGCCATGATCTGACTGGGTGTGTCCCTGTTCATCCTGAGAGAGAAACCATAACCTCTTCATTTACATACAGCTAAAATTACTCTGATCAACCTGCAGGTGCATTCTGGGTAAGAGAGGACCAGCCATACAGATATAACAGACATTTCTCTCACATCAGCTCAGAAAATCTCCCCTTTCAGGTCCTCCAGCGCCCTCTTATGTTCACTCACATAACTGCGGGAGAAGAGTCCCCTTTCATACCAGTGCTGTGAAATTGTCAAACTTTACTTTCACAGATTTTATGATTGTTGCTTAAAGTAGCAACAGAAACAGGCCAGTCAGAGTGTGTGTGTCTTTTTCACAATCTGCTCATTAATTCTGATTTTACCTGGGCCATTTTTTAAAAATTTGTATGTAGAATTACAACTGACAGTTGTAACATCGAAATCCACGCTACGAATTTGCAGAAACTGTAGTTTATTCATATGCATTTAATTAAAATGAAGGAAAACACATTGCATATTTAGATTAAAAAAATGGATGAAACAAAAATAGAAAGCTATTATAGGTTTTGTTACAAAAGGTTTTGTTAGAAAAGTAACATTTTTTTCTCTGAATTACAAACAAAGCAACATAAATTCAGAAACATTTCTCATTTCATGTCACTGATTTCAGTTACTGCACTCAGACTTCTTTATCTTCTTCTCAGAGGATTTGGATCCAACTGACATTTGACATGAAACCTCCTTGTCACTCTCCCACTCACAGGTTTGAAGACTCAAATAACTGCTCACTTTGAATTTCTGGTTGCTCTGTTTTTCAGCAGAACTGGTGAAAACTCCATCAGTGACTGATCTCCCACTCACTGTCCAACTGACATCAGCAAATCCCATAGAGAGGTCATTAGCCACACAAACCAGAGTGACCTTGTCTGACTTCAGCTCCTCACTGGATGGAGGGAAGAGAGTCAGAACAGGAGCTGGGAGGACAGAGTCTGTACAGAGACAGAAATTTAAATCAGAGATAAATTATTCAGAGTTGGACTCAAATTTTAATCAGTCAGAATGCAAATTCAAATCACTATCATCACAACTGCAAAAACAAATTTCTTTTACTGGACAGGGATAAACATTGACTGAAAGGACTCTAAAAACCAGGAACAAATCATATCAGAATCAGACAAGTAGTTTCAGTTACATATGAACAGCTTTACATTAGGAGAGAACATTTCTGAGATTTCACACTAATGAGGAAATCTGTTAAGGAGGCTTAATGTTTTTGTCCTGAGATCACAGAGTATTGAGAATTCAAAAGACTTAAAACAACCAAGGTTCCTGGACAACTGGTCTGTTTGAATTATTTTTAGTATTTGTCTAATCAAGATAAATATTTTTCTAATCATATTTACTGTTCATGATGCTTCATTTTAATATTTCTAACCTTCAAACTCATCCCAATCTCATCCCAAAATTTCGATACTAAATTAGCTACTTGGGGGCTACAAAACTATGTAATAATGTAATCTAATCTTGTATGTCACAGGAATTTCAAATGTGTCAACAAAAGTGAATTTCTTTTGAATTTCATGATTCAGCTCATAGTACTTGTAGCTCAAATTACTTGTAAGAAATACGTTTACATTGAGGTGTCACGAAAATGTTAGACACTTAAACTGCTCTTTTTAAAGGATAAAGAAAAGTTTCTTACCAGTGACTACGAGTTTTGTTCCTTGGCGAAATACCACAGTGACTCACTTCAAATCTTCACTCGTACAAAAACCTCCCCAGTTGCAGATGGAAGAGGAGTGAAAGTGAAACTTCTGCTTCACTTCAGCTGATCACTTTCTCCTCTGCTGTCCATGATCCACACAGAGACATCAAACTCCAATAGACCCTCTTTTACTCTTCTCTTACACATCATTAATGTAATGATAATCTCAGTCTTTTTTGTTGTTGCTGTTGTTGCCTCATATTTTCCTCACATTGGACATGTGACAACTATGAGATAAATATTTGGGAAACATTTGTCCTACTAATCATCAAGACACATACCCATTAACAGAGATTCCATAAGTATTGTTTTGCAAAATCTCCCTGTTCCACTGTACCAGTGATCAGATCGTGGTCTACATATGTGTTTTTTTGTGAAAGATCTTGTTTGGGAAGAGCATTTGATTCATAGTTCAGAGATCTCCAGCCATGTTAAAACCTTTGTATGTACATCGGAAGTTTTCCTTGCAAATGTTGGTTCAACTGACATTTGATAACGTGACATTTATAGGGGGCGGTGTCCTGTGGAAAATATTTCAGCGTTAACACTGCCTGAATGTATATTCTGCTTAATGAAGTCCTAAGCTGCAATGCTTAGTGTCATTTTAGGTTGAACAGTGAACAATAACAAAGAGGAAGTTATGCGAGAATGCAATGGTTGAGTGTGTGCAGGAATGTGCCTGCACGTCCAAAAGAAGTCTTACTGATCTGTTGTAACCTCCATATAATCAAGAGTATCGGTCACTGCCTCAACTGTCTATAACCTTGGGTGAAAGTATTTTAGATTAGACAGGTGAAACTGAAAGGGATGTCAGGGAGTGACCATCTGTCACAGTCTAAAATAATGTCTGTGTTATTTTGTCTGTTGTGAGGGAGCATGCGGGGTTCACTCACGTTGTGCCAGAGTTCAAAAGCTAGACAGACCAGTCCCATCCCCACATCATGCCACCTCTAAAGTTGTTTGCATCACTGTATAAATATCTTGTACTTCTCTCTCTTTGAAGAGACTGTGCTCACAATTGACTCTCCCATGATCATGCTATTAGAATAAGGGTAAATGATTCATCACATCTCAAGTTTGTAGTGTCTGAAACTTAACAACTCTTCATAAGGAGATTCCAAATTTCCCTTACCGTCCCCATTTGTGACAGTGAGTCCTACAGAGGTCTGTGTGACCATCCTCTCATATAGACCAATTATGAATACAGTGTTAAAAACCACATACACCCCCCCCTCCCAACACAAACACACATGTTATTAATTATCTTTATTTATACTCATACTCTTACTGCATGTCGGTTCCCTCTTTAGCTGTGTAAACAGTCCCATAGAGATGAAGTAACAAACATTTGTGAATGTGTGCACAACATTTTTTAAAACCTGCATAAAACTGGATTAATACCTTAATATTTTTAATACAATTGTTTCAGTCATAATTGGACTATATGCATTGTTGTATTGACTGAATAGAAATCAGAGATTTTAACTCACCCTACAGTGAGTACAAGTAATGATTAAGGTATGGACTATAAATTATTCTTTACACCTATATTGTACTTTTTTTCCTTGTGGAGAAAAGGGGACCACAGTCGGGGTTTTTTTGCCCTTTTTTACTGCAACAAAGTCGACTGAAGAAGTAGAAGTGAATGTGAGCAGTGAGGAGGTTTTTGTCATGGTGTGAATCACTGTGATACCCACTTGTCAGCAGAGTCGTCCCATGTAACACAATGATACACTGCAGAGTCTCCCACCTCCACATTATTAATGATCAGACTGTAATCTGATTTGGATGAGTGTTTTGATGTGAATTTAGGAGAGGAGAAGCCAGAGCCATATTTAGGAGAGCTCCATCCATGATAAGAACTTAGCACATACTGAGGAACTCATCCTGGAGTCTGTTTATACCACACCGACTGATAAGTAGCATCACTATCCGTAACAGTCCCCAGATTACAGTCCATAGTGGCTGTCTGTCCTTTACTCACTGTAAGAACAGGAGGCTTCTGTGTCACCACAGTCACACCACTGACACCTAAATATCAAATCAGACATACAGTCTTCATTAAAGATCAGTCACTCATTAAATTCTGTCAAAGATCTTCCAGAGAATTCTTACTTGTCAGAGCAGTGATGAGAGTACAGAGAGTCCCCAGCATGTTGTCAGTGTGTGGAGTGAATGGATCTTCCAGTTGAGTTTGAATGTGAGGAGAGGAGAGAGTGACAAAGCCTTTCTTAAAGAAGCCAAAGATGATGTGGGAGGGGCTTTGTCAAACAGCCCAGTAGATGACTGACGTCTGAATCAGAACATTGGTTTCTTGAGCTGTGACATCTGTTGTAGAATGAAAGAAATAGAACCCATTGCTACACCATTAAAGCAATTGACAACTGGACAGTTAAATTTCTTCACTTAAACAGCAACATTAGTTTCAACCTGCACATAATAACACACTGCTAAAAACTTTGCTGAGAGTTTAGAGCTTATAAAAGTATGTAGCCAAAGACATACCTGTGACTATGCAGAGATTTCACAAATAAGCAGTAAGCACTTAGAATGCTTTATTGCATTATTATAGACAACATCTTATGAAGTTAAAAAAGACAAGCAAACTAAATGCGCGAGTCATTATTTTTAATGTTTTAGAAAGTCAACCTTCATCCTGAATTCTGAATCTTGACTATGTTTGATATGTGAACAAAGTGACCAACTTCTAGTACAAATAAGCAATTTGTCGGGGTAACAAAGAAAGTCTGAGTCAAACATAAACAAGCTTTTTTTTTTTTTTGCTAATCATTCAGAGGGGAAGTACTATTTTGAATCGGAGTGATCTGATAACAATGGGAGAAAATACATTATTACACAGTGCACATGAATATGCCCTTGACTGGGGAGTCACGCATTTTTATAACAGCAATTAATATCTTCTCTCAAGTTGACTGAAAGCAGAATGTACTATTTAGCAGAGCCATCCCAAGTCTTACAGTAATACACTGCAGAATCTCCCACCTCTAGGTACCTGATTGTAAAACTGAGTCTGATTTAGATTGGTATGATATGATATGGTGAATCTGGGCGAAGAGAATCCAGATCCGTATTTAAGGGAACTCCATCCGTGATGAGAGTTTAAGACAAACTGAGGAACTCCTCCAGGGATCTGTTTATACCAATGACAACCGTAATCAGAGGTCCCTGTGTTACAGTCCAGAGTGGCCGTCTGTCCTTTACCCACAGTAAGAACAGGAGACTTCTTAGGTTTAGACTGCTTTTATTGTCATTTCCACATACGAGATTGTGTTACACAAGGACCACAGTGCCACGTAAAACAAATAACAAATAAATACCACATAAAACAAATAAATAACACATAATAAATACTGAGAACAAAAGAAAAAAAAACCCAAGAAGTATTGAGTAATAAATATGACAACAGAAAGTACTGAGTAAAAACAGAAAGTACTGAGTAAAGAGTAAAACAAAACAAAACAAAACAAAAAACCCTACATATTACAAACCTAGACATAACAAGCACACCTGACACAGACAGTGAATTACTAGCAACAGCATTGGCATTGTGCAGGCAGGTGAGTTGTTTGGGGTGTCAGTGCAGTTGATTGTGCAAAAGTGTAATTTATTGTGCAAAGGAGAGGTCAGAGAGTTGCTGTTTGGAAGTTCAGAGTGTTCACGCTGTTGAGGAACCTCACAGTCTGAGGAATGAAACTGCTGCATAGTCTGGTGGAGGCAGCACGGATGCTATGGTACCTCTGTGTCACCACATTATAATAATTAGAACTGTGTGTCTGTGTCTGTATTTAGAGTCTGTGTTGTGTGCCTCACACACTTCTCATATTGGATGTGTAGAATGACTTGATATGTGAGTATATGAGATGTTACTGATATTAATAATTTTGACAAAGACTCTTTAATGCAGCCATCAAATGTGTGATTATATTTGACAACAGCATCTCCTACATACAGTTTACTGATTATCAGTTTGTAATAAGTGTGAGATGTTTTTGTTGTGTATGTGAGAGACGGAAAAGAGATTCATACTTCCAGACCTCCAGTTGTGATAAAATTTTTAACTGATATACACAAAGTTTTTCTTTTACTCAACTGAACAGGGAGTTCATCATGTCAGTGAAAAATCACATTTGACTGTTAATGTGTGCGCTTTCTTCACGGTCAGTCATGTATGCTTGTGTGTGACCATCTTCTGGGATTAATGAGAAAATACACACATGAAAGTATCTGGAGTGGTTCAACTTTAATCTTCTAAAACTGATCATACAATTGGAGTATAAATTAACTAATTCAATAATTTCCACACTTAATATATACACAGTGGCACAGTACTGAGATACTGATTATGTAATTCTCTTCATTATAGAATCTCTATTGTGAAGTTGATTGAAAGCAGAAGTGAATGTGAGCAGTGAGGAGGTTTTTATCATGGTGTGAATCACTGTGATACAACCTCTTAAGCAGAGCTGTCATATGTCTGACAGTAATACACTGCAGAGTCTCCCACCTCCACATTATTAATGATCAGACTGTAATCTGACTGCGATGAATGTTTTGATGTGAATTTAGGAGAGGAGAAGCCAGAGCCATAATAAGGAGAGCTATAGCCATGGTAAAATCTTAACACATACTGAGGAGCTGATCCTGGAACCTGTTTATACCACACTGTCTGAGCATCAGTAGCAGTCTCCACATCACAGTCCATAGTGACCGTCTGTCCTTTAGTCACTGTGAGAACAGGTGGCTTCTTTGTCACCACGGTCACACCACTAACAGCTGAGAAAGTAAGCGCACATACATGTGTATTATCTGAAGATGTAACAGTAAAGGCTGCATTAACGGTATTTTGATTGCATCTTACAAGTCATAGCAGTGACCAGAGTGCAGAGTGTTCCCAACGTTTTTACAGAGTGTGGTGCAAATGTCTCTTACTGTCCTATTCAGAGATGATCAAATTAGATTTGAGCATGAGAAGAAGACAGACAGTAGGATGGTCCTATGAGAAAAATATCAGGACAGCAAGAGGGAAGAGCTATTGGAATGTGCCAGTCAGAATGTCACATGTGTTAACATGTTTGAATATGAGCTCATACCTTTAAATGTAATCACTCTAATGGTAGTCTTTAGCCAAAAAACAAACAAACAAAAATCACTCATGGGCATCAGATTATTAAGAAATATGCAGATCATGTATTTTCATGACAACATGAGTTTTCTGTGAAAGAATGTTTCATTTGCTGGAATAAAGGAAATTGATGGTTATTATAAACCTTACTCCTCATCAATTAATTCAAGCAAAGCCATTAGCGGCGATCCTGACTTTCCGCATCAGTGTCTGTCATATATGTGAAGCAGAGCATGTAAAACACTGCCAATACGAAGTCATTAAGTTAAGTCATGATCTCCTCAGAGTCACAGGGTCATGACCAGACTGGGTGTATCCCTGCTCATCCTGAGAGAGAAACAATAACCTCATCATTTACATACAGTGAAAATTTGCTGGTGCATCCTGTGTAAAAGTAGGGTGTGCAGGCATATGTAACAAACCTTGTTCATTTAGTGCCATACAGAAGCCATTGTCACAGGACAAAATGATCATCGGAGGAGACTCTACCCTCCCTTCATCATGCTTATCTTGAGTGTATGTGGTCCTATACCGCCCTCTAGTGCTTGCTTATATAACTGTCACTTGAACATTGTGTTTCCTTTCCTTTTGCTGTGAGGTAACAAATGTGTTTTCTTGATGCATATTATATTAAAATACATTTCTCATTTGGCATATCTTCTTGTCCACAAACTTTACCCTTGTCCATTACTCTGTCTGTAAAATAAATACTTATGATAGTTAGCAGCGATACAGGAGGAAAATAGAAACAAAATAAACCAGGGGTGTAGTGTACTCTGATCAATTATATTTGGATCTTTCCACACATTTTTTGAAATCTAAAAGCGACTCTCTCTTTCAGACACAAAGAACACCTTTTTGTCCACAAACTCATGTCTTGTAACTACTTTTACATTTTCATAATGTAACCCATGTATGTAACCATAGACTCTAATTACCAACTAATTTCAAATTCATTCATCACTGATGCTCGCTTTTAAACCCCAGCCACTGTTTACCGATCTGTTACTTATTGTATTTGATTTGTATCTGTTTCAGTGCTGTGAAGATTACCTGCTATGGACAGCACGGGCTGTGATATTTTCCAGCTGGTTAAATAACATTTTAAATGTAAACTGGTCAAAGCAAACTATAAGCAGGTATTAAAAGAATTAACAGCAGTGTATTTGTGTGTGTGTGTGTGTGTGTGTCTGTATGTGTGTGTGTGTGTGAGAGAGAGAGAGGAAGAAAGAAAGAAAGAAAGAAAGAAAGAAAGAAAGAAAGAAAGAAAGAAAGAAAGAAAGAAAGAGAGAGAGGGATGCTGATTAACTGAGCTCAGAGAGACGATAATGGAAGTCTACTGACGGATGAAGCTGAGTGTAAGAGAGAAGTGTTTGTAAAACTCGCTCATTATAACAGACGACAACTCTTTAATGTTTCTATATGCCATGAGGCACAGTTTGATCAACATGTAAGTTCCTAGAGTGTCACATGACATGTTCAGACATGCTTCTTTATGTTAAGGTAATAAACCATTTAAATGTCCTTTGTGTCAAGATAAAGAGTTTAAAATGTTGTGTTGTGCAAAACAACCAAACACAACATTCTTAGATAACATCAGCTTCTGCAAAAGATAACAGATCTGATCACACATTAAAATTAGAGCACTGCTTCCATTCACTTCATACACAGTGTTGACTTGAAATCTGAGGCCAGAGCAGAAATCTGATGCCAGAAGTGACCAGAAGTGTGTTCACCACAGCCTTCAAAATTCAATAAATCTGATCTTGCTCTCTGTCCTTTTATAGTAAGTAACTTATACTGATCCAGGACATACTGTGGTGAAGAACCAGAGTATTGCCTGTGAACAGTTGGGTTTTATTTGACTGCAGATTACTGTTACGGCCACAAATTCTCAGAAAAGTTACACCCAGTTCTTCTTGCAGTCCAGAAGAATATTACCTGACTGCATGTTTCCTTTCAAACATGCATACCAGTACTAGGTACTACTATACTGTAGTTAGTGCATTCTAACTTGAAGATGCTATTTTACAGAAATAGGATCAGATGAGATCCAATGCAGTTAATGGACTGCCATTAAAAAGCTGTACCCAGAACATACATTTTATATTTAGAAACTCTAAAGCAATGGAAATGTAGTATTAAAATAAGAAAGAGAAATTATGCTATGAATCATTCAAATTTCTCTGTATAACATAGACCCTGAAACATAGTGATGAATTTATACTGCTGGTTATCAATGAGTCATCTATTGTTTAGTCGTGTGCTATTTGTCAATACGCTTTGCTAAACAACCTCTCTCATCCTCTTGTTTTTACTTGTTTCATATCCATAGTATCCTGTTTGTCTTGGATTTCACTGCTGCAGAAAAAATACTTAAAACTACAACCTGCTTTGTTATTTCAGTTGAAGCAACAAGTGCACATTCACTAGAGCGTTTAATCTCAGTGGTTCATTTAATGTATCTGAGAAGAGCCACAGTTTCTCGTTGACTCAAATAAATGTAATAAATCCATACAATTAGAGACAGTTAGAATACATCCATTAAAACACGTTCGTCTCAAGAGCTCGGTCTAAATTGAAGAAATATGGTTATTAGAGTGTAACTGCTTATAATGAATCTCCTAAAGAGATTTTAGAACTCAAGCAGTTCCTTATAGCAGCCGCCCATCAGAGTGCCTTAGAGAACCACTCACCCAGTTATCCTCGCTTATGTTCTTCAGCAAACGCACAGCCCCATGCTTTGTCATGAAACACTCTCACTGTTACGACGCCTGAGGGGTGGGGGGTCGTGAATGAGAGAGTGTCCCATTCTCCACGTTCTTTTGTATACCTGCAATTAAGTTTAAATATGCTAAGCGTTGTACTGTGGTGTGGAGATATGTTTTGAAAAAAAAAAAATACAATGAGAAAAAAAAGCAAGTAATCATGAAACACAGTTAGTATCTTACGACACTGTCGCTTGGTTCCCACTTTGTCTTTGCTTTGTCGTAAAAATGGTTTAGAGTCTAAAATGATTCATCCGTGAATTTGTTATACAGGTGTATAGGAATTGATATTTATTGCTTACGCACCCAAAAGATTAAATCAGGGATTGAATCCAGATCAGTCAGAAAAGGAAGATAGAAAACTAAATAGGCCTACAAAATATGAAAAGATCTGCAGCTCCACTTCTGTTTTGGTCTAGACCGTTTGTTCCCTGACACGCTCCAGGTAACACTGAAAGAATTGTCATGGAGAATGTGGAAATGTGGAATTTGGAAATAGAAATTCGTCTGCCAGTTCTGACTACTCTGAAAACCTTTACGTTGTACAAGTCATATTATTTAAGTGAGTAATATCACCAAAACTGATTCTGTGAATCATCATGTTTTTGTGATGGCGTTCCATTCCATAAAGACACGGCATTTCCATGATCCCCTTCTACGTGTTTGTAACTCAGTCCCCTTACAGTATTATACAGAGAGAATTCTGAGGCTTCATATAACGGTCCTGCTGAAAGATGGCGCTCTCCCATGCTCCACTCAAGCAAAGACGCTACAGCTCATCCAATTCATTAGCTACCCTATGAGCGGCGTAATAGCTTGACAGTAGCAGTGGAAGAATTGCTGAGGGTTGAATTGACTATGTTCGGCTGATCTGATGTAAGCTTCCCGAGGAGGGTAGTAGTAAAGAAAAATTTGATTTAATCTGGAATGAGACTGGATGACAGCCAAAGACTTGGTGCAGGGGAAAGGAGAAAAGCGATTTAGGAACAGCATCACGTTGATAAGGCGCCCGTCGAGTGTGCATTGGCTTTGCACTGAGAACCTCACCGCGCACAACCTAATGGATGAGAGAAATGCGTGGGAAACACCGCTGTTTATAGACTCTGTCAAACAAATGACTGTGGTCTCAGATACAGAAACAATACGAACGGAAATGTTTCCCAGCATCTGTTTCTTTACTCGATGCATCTGATGAGTACAAGAGTACTGCGGCTTGCTCGGTGTCACGGAGCAAAATGTTGCATTTGACAACGATCTCGCAAAATTTTCTTTAATTTGTATTTTTCCCCCCCTATTTTCTATTTGCTTCACGCTTCAGTGCATCTCAAGCCTTACAAGGAGGATGACAGCGTCCGTGTTCGTTGTGATCATGTCCTCAGCTATTTTCAGCCCCAGTTTTGCCTTCACTTCACATTTTGACTCAGGTGAGTGATGCGTTACAACTGTATCAGTGGGTGCGCTAAAGCTGATAACGTTCCAGTGTCTATTTTAAAGAGTGTCCTCATATATGAAGATATGTTCATGCCAATTCACACCCCGTTATTTAATATTCTGCTTCTTTTTTGTTTTGTTTTTTTCCCTTTGTGCGATCGTTCAAAATGTATAGGCTAGGCGTCTGAATGTGCCTGTGTGTGTGTTTGTGTGTGTGCGTGTGCGTGTGCGTGTGAGTGTGTGTGTATGTGTGTACCTGTGTGTGCGCGCGCTTGTATGTGTGTGTGCCTGTGTCTGTATGTATGTGTTTGTATGTGCGTGTGTGTGTGCTCACTGCACACATGTGTCTTCAAGCATGCTCCCTGTAAAACATTTGTGTCATTTTATAGGCACCTTTTTAAATTTGTAAATTCGTGATTTGTTGAGCTGTCTTTTCACCGGAATCATTGCCCTGTGGGAGAAATGCATGTAGAGACAGTGATTAAGGGCTGCATACTTTGCCGCTCTACACCTCTCCGCAGGGCAAGTGAAACCCAAGTCAAAGACAGCTTAATCGTCCAGACTCTGAATGTTTCAGTTCCTGTCTGCGGTCATTTGCTTCTTAAGCAAGACCGTTGTGTAACATATCTATAAGTTATTTTTTGTGATAGCTCAGCAATAATGGCGACTGCCTTGTCGCTTCAGCATTTTGCGGTATTTTCTCTGGTTCGTTTCTAGACTGTGAAGACCAGTTTCATGCTGAGCTCTTTCTCGCATCTTCGCTTTCTGTTGCTGAAGTATCGCTCAACAGCAGAGATGGAACGGTTCGCCCGCTTGTTTCTGATATTTGTGTAGCGTTGTGTGAGGATCTGTGAAAGATACAGACCCTGTAAAGCACTTCCCTGCATATATGCCCTACAGCTGTGTCAGTGAAGGCTAACCAGGCACACTGTGTAGGGAGGTTCTGATTGGACATCTGTGTTGGGTTCATTCTAAGAAACGGAGCTCAAGGTTTCTGCTGTGTGTACATATGCAGGTGGGTGGGATGGACTCTTAGGGGCTGCAGCATGCTGGGATCCCGGAGGGGCTCCTGTAGGATCAGTGCCAGCGACTTCAATTAGAGCAACAGAGACAAATGGGTTGTAGTATAAACAGAAATGTGAGCGTCCCTGTGCAAGGTGGTGCGTGTAGAGCATATTAATGACTGTTCCTCTTACTCTGGATCTGTTGTGCTTAGGGTAGGGTAGCTGTTCCTCCTTTCCTCTTTCACTGCCTCATTTACTGACTTGCCTTCTCCCTCCTCAACCCCCCTTCACTCTTTTCTCCCTTCCTCAGGATTTGTGGTGTATGTGTGTGTGTGTGTGTGTGTCTGTCAGGGCTGTGCTCTGCATATGCTGAGATGCACTCTGCATACAGAGCAGAGCTGTCTGTAGTGCTCCAAAGATAGGAAGCTGGCTCTTCTGTAGTGCACTATTATGTAAACCCAGGTCTAACTAATTAGATTGTGTAATGTGAGGGACTAGAGACACTCCAGATCACGCCAGGGAAATTATGGGTGAAAAGCTGTGTTCACTGTGGTACTGTGTTGTGCTTGATTAAATTGCATATTCACATTCTTTTACATAGAGGGGTGTTTTATTGGCTGCTGTTGGAGTTCCCTAGCTTCCCTCTGTATCTTAAATGTAGGTAAGTGGATTAGGTAAGAAAGGTAGGTAGGAAGGTAGGTAAGATTTTTTTTACAGTTCAGAAGGTCACTGTGAGAATTATGGTGTTGTACTCTATCTGAAATGAGTCACAGTGATTACCTTAATCCTTGTAGGATGTTCTGGATAAAACATCATCTGGTATCAATTTATCAGTACGCCAATTTGATCTAACTTTTTCCAGGGTTTCAAAAATTCTTTGTATCCTCAGCAAAAGCAATTGTAAAATGTAAAACTGACTCGAAACAACATGCATTTATCTATAAAAATGTAGCTCGGGTCAAAATGCGTGAAGATTTGCAATGACATATGCCAGCACACATTCACGTGCACAACCGCACACAGATACCATCCCACACAGGGACACATGCACACATGTCCGCACTCTCAAACACACACAGTCTCTCTCTCTCTCTCTCTCTCTCTCTCTCTCTCTCTCTCTCTCTCTGTCTCTCTCTCTCTCTCTCTCTCTCTCTCTCTTTCCCTCTCTATTGGAGATGAGTCAGTTAAATTTAAGCTGAATATCCTTTGAGGTTCAAAAAGTACAAATGTATCACATGGCCTTTCATGGCTTGTTTTTTGTGCAGCCACACTGGATCCCTGCTGCGGACTGCCACTGTGATATACATGCCCCATAACAAGCCTGACTCAGTAGTCATCCGTTACTTTGACTGGCCAAGTAATGGGATTGAGAATCAATGTTACCTCGATGACAGATAGCGCGGCCTGTGACAAGCAGCTAATCAGTTTGATGGCATCCTCTCATTCAAAGCCTTAAAGACAAGGACACGGCAATGTCATTTCAGCTTTCTAATGGACTTTCAAGTCTTCTTTCTGTTGTCTTATACAGCTATGTGTATATGTAGTGGCTCACTGTAGATGCAGAGCACTAAACATGTCTTTTATTTTTTGCTCCCTGTCTTGTTTTGCGACGTGGGGAGATTTGGACTGAGCGGAACAGTTTTGAAAGGCGGTGAGCTGATCTGGGTTTTATAAACTGGCTTGCTACAGAAGGACAAGTAGCACCTGTCCAGAATTGTGCTGCTGTGCACAGCAAGGTTGTCATGCACCTGCGCCAGAATTTCAGCACCATGGACAGGTCCAGGCTTTGTGAAGATGACATAGGAAGGCTTGAGGGAGGAAGCTTTGCTGATGTAGAGAGATAGAGATCAATGCACAACATCTCCTTAGTTCATCTACAATCCATAACATATGAGCTCAGCGTAAAAACATTTAGCAGGCATTTATATAAAACTGAAGACGGTACCTGGTTGAGTAGACGGTTATTATTATTTAACGAGCTGAGAATGGTGCACTTTTGAGCCGTGCTATGTTTGATTTGTTTATTTATTTATTTATTGGAGTCGCTAAAACCACTCTTAGAGGTAGAGACAACCATTTGAATATTAAAATAGCAGCTTGACAGTGTCGTATAGTTCACCTGAAAGATTAATAGCAAACATCCGTGGTGCTATGATAGTTACAAGCCATCTTCAATCCGATTCACCCCACTATCCTTCAGCCCATCGCTTTAAAAGGCCAACATGCTCCACGATTCCTGTCTTCTCTGATTAATTCAACCATATACTGTGTTATGTAAGCTTCTCCCCTCAAGGCAGCTGAGACTGGAATGGAGTGGTTTTGTCCAGGATTCCCGGAGACGAGAATTCCCAACACGTAGCCATGTATATGGTACACATTTCTGGAGCCCTGTGTGTGTGTATCTGTGTGTGTGTGTTGTGGTGTGTGTGTGTGTGTGTGTGTGTGTGTGTGTGTGTGTGTGTGTGTGAGTGTGTGTGTGTGTGTGTGAGTGTGTGTGTGTGTGAAGAACTTCTGCTGTTCGCTCTTTTGTTCCCTTTCCTTGCCTGCTTCAGCGGCTCTTAGTGACAGATGAGCTTGTGCAGTATTTAACACATTACGCAGGCCTAGATTGTCTCCCCCGATCACAGCCTCCCTCCAGATCATCACCATAGCCTAAAAACCGCCTCCTAGACTTTCACTGAATGACAGAGGCTTAGAGAAGGAAGAGACGGTCTGAAACTTATAGTATGTGAGATGAAAGAGAAAACAGTAATCTGTAAGTGTGTAATCCAATGAAGGAGACAAAAAAGGAGGATGGGAGTGTGGCAACCTCTTTTAATATGAGTAGAGAGAGGGAGAGAGGCCAGAGAAGGTTTTTAGAGTAGAGAAGCAACAATAAAGCAGAGAATACACCACAGGGTTTCTGAGAAGAGCTAGTGTGTAAAACTGCAGCGTGAATTTAATGGCTTTGTGAAGAACGACTCATTCAGCACCACCTTGTGCGTGTGTGTGTGTGTGTGTGTGTGTGTTTGCGCGTGTGCGTGTGCGTGTGTGTGCGTGTGTGTGTGTGCTTGCGTGTGTGTGTCTATGTTTCCAGCACTACTCTCTTATCTGTGGCACACATGTTGTTCCCAGGGAAGGAACAGTTATGTAAACACGTAGCCTACCTCCTTCCTGAGCAGCAGAGACTTTACTGAGTCTCAAACACATTGTGTGTAAGAAACGCATTCTATCTTTAAGTCAGAGTGTGTGAGAACTTGACAGAACCATAAATAAACGTAATGTTTAAAACACAGTTCCTTTTAGTCCACCGACAGTGCCCAAAACGGAATACACTGTCAACATACGCCGTGGAGTCTCTTAATACGGTCGTAGAAACAGAGCATGAAACCTAGTCGTATTTTTAGCATGTCAATTCCGGTTCTTGCCATTCTAGAACATTTATTTTCCCAGCGTGAGGGAGAAACAGCTTGTGTAAGAGTGTCTTGAAGATTAGGCGGTAATGATTGTCGTGACAACCTGTGGATAACAGTGATCACAGAGAAAGAGGGCTGCCGTCTGGGCTGAACCAGGGGGTTGTTCCTTTATGATGAAAAAAAAAAAAAACCCACATAGCCCTCCTGTTTCTCACCTCTCAGACTCATTGAGTATCTTTTCCATTCTTATAGAGAGAAAGGAGGCTCGCATTCAATGGAGAATAAGAAAAAAGCTCCATTCATTTGCCTCCTCCATTTTTTTCCACCAAAGGAATAGAATAATATTTCATTTTACCTCTTCCATGCTCCTCTTCATTCAGCTGTCTCTTTTTTTTCTAATCTTAATCTTGTAACCATCGTCAGTTTTAATCTGTGTGTAATCTTCTCTCTCTCCCTCTCTCTCTCTCTCTCTCTCTCCTGGTCTTTCGGTCTTTGACAGAAGGCTACTGTCAGCATCCTTCTATGGGGTAGGAGGCAGAGGAAAAGCAGTGCACTTTTCCACTGAGACAGCATTTCGTAGAATGGCTATTTAGTAAAGATTAGAGCACCTCTCTCTCTCTCTCTCTCTCTCTCTCTCTCTCTCTCTCTCTCTCTCTCTCTCTTTCTTTTCTTTTTCTCTGTCACTATGCCACTATGCCAGAGTCACCAGACCCCAGACAGTCCCCTCAGCATCACCACGGATACACTCTTTTATCGCAAATCCCTCTCTCTGTCGTCCACAAATCCTTTGACATTATAGACACGCTGTCTATTAGTCCGTTAGAGACCAGACGGGCAAGGCAGACATTTTACTGATACATTTGTATGCTTTGATGAAATTGTCCTTTTTGAAGATTTTTTTTGCCCTCCTCCACTCTTCTCCCCTGTAAATATCAATTTCCCTGCCTCTCCCAGACCTACTGTCGTGTTAGCCTGTGATGAAGTCTACCCTACATCACCTTGTAAAGGTCGGAGAGCCCACTTGTCCTTATGCATGTGTTTGAACGAGGCTGGTCACCTTCCCCGTCTGTGTCTAGGTAATTATAACCTGTGCCCTGATGGATGTCTATTGATGAGTGGTTATTAAGGAAAATGGAGCTCGAGATGGCTTAGCATTTTTTCCCCTGTAGAAAGAAAGAGAGAGAGAAGATACAAGGTGAAAGAAAAAGAAAAATCGAGCTCAATTTCTCATCCCTTCATGGAGCAGAGTGGAGCTTTGTGTGTCCTCTGTCTGCATCATTTACACAGAGAGGGGAAGTGCCTGTTGCATAATGTGGGTCCCTGGTCTGGAAGAATCCAGTGTCCTCTCTCTGTCTCTCTCTCTCTCTTCCTCTCTCTCTCTCTCGCTCTCTGTCTCTTGGGAATTTGATTGCAGTGGTGTTTAGCTTGGCACAGTGCCCATCCTGCGGTATTGTCAGCACCTGGTCCCAGGGTTTTTGAAGAAGGAGATTTGTGTGTGTGTGTGTGTGGGTGTGTGTGGGTGTGGGTGTGTGTGTATGTGTGTGAGCGCGCGTGTGTGTATGTGTGCGTCAGATGGGCAGAGTGGCCGAATGGAGGAGGGAAGCAGGGCTCAGCTGGAATGTCTGCCACAGTTATAATAGATGGAGAAAGAGAAAAAGAGAGAGAGAGAGATGAAGTGGGAAGGAGCTAAAAAAGGAACACAGGTGGCCCTCTCTTTTCTGTATTAGAGCGTGTCACATTGTTACATTCCAGTGGTGTGTGAGGCCCCTCTCTCTGTCCCTCTCTCTCTCTCTCTCTCTCTATCTCTCTCTCTCTCCCCCTCTCTCTCTCTCTCTCTCTCAATCTCCCTGTCTCTCTCTCTCTCTCTCTCTCGCTTTAGAAAATTGTTTACTTCCAGCAGAGAATGTACCAATGGCTCACTGCTCGCAGTTACCACAGAGAGTCATTTCTCTTTCCTAAACCGTTTGGAGGCACCAAACTGCCAACACGCTTTGTCTGAATTGGATATCGCTCCGTCTCACTGTGTTGGTACCTTACTCTCCATGTTGGCATGCACCCAAATCTGTGTGATCTTCCACCATAGAATTTCATCTGACTCTCCAAACAATACATTTCTGACTTAGCCTAAAGTTTAATAGCTCCGTTATCCCTTAGCTGAGGACACAGCAATATTCTACAGTCGTCTGCAGAGCAGCGTTCCGAGCCGTAACTTGGCCTTGCATGGAGCAGGCCTAGCAGAGATTTGTTGTGACAAGACTTTGAATTCTATCCACAGTGTCACACTGTTTTTTCCTAGTCAGAAACATTATAGCCCTGGTTTAAGAGAACCTTGGACATGGATTAAACCTAATGAAAGAATTCGTCCGGTATCTTTGTGCCCATCAGATTTATTTTGCTGACTGTGGCACAAGAGCAAAGAATCAGGTTTTTTATTATTATTATTATTATTATTGTTATTATTATTATTATTATTATTATTATTATTATTATTATTATTATTATCATACTACTACTACTACTACTACTACTACTAATAATAATAATAATAACAACATCAACAACAACAACAATAATAATAAGTAGAAGAAGAATGATAATAATAACAATTATGATTATGATTATTATTACTATTATTATTATTATTATTATTATTATTATTATTATTATATAATTTTACTAAATACCTGAAGTCTTCAAAGCTGTGTTGTACGTAATACTGTTGGTCAGCAGATTTTATTTTAAAGAAAAACATTTGTGCTTCAGTTTTTGTTCTACTTCTGTTATTTTGTTATCAGATCAGATTAACCTCATATGTCTAGTAAAAAACTACCGCTTACTTTTATTTATTTAATTTTTTACATATGTTGAACAGACACATCCAAACAGCGGGAAGGGCTATCTTATGTTCTAATGTAGCCATGACAACAACAATGATGTTAATAGGTTTTTTTAATGGATTTTTTTAAAGGCCTCTTTAAGGACAACTAAGAATAACATTTGAAAGCACTGTGGGATTTAATCAGCAATAGAGGGTTGTCCTCCTCTTTCATATGGATTTTGGAAAACATTCCACATCACCCTTCGTGCATGAATCCCTATATTAATGTAGATGATCCAGATGGAGACTCTGTTCTAAATGAAACTCTCTGGCTGGTTCTCAGTCAAGAATTTAATCATTCGGTGTCCAAAAAAAATGGTAAAATAATTCATATAGACTTTATTGTGTATTTATGAAACAGAATTCATGAATCCCACAGGACTAACATAATCATTCTTTTTTAGTCTCTGCTGGTGAACCCATGGCTGACCGAGCTGTGACAGAGAGAACCGTTCTCTTTTAACTCTTTCATTCCCTTCCATCTTTCCCACGGTGACACAGAGTAAAAGATTTACCCGGGGTTCTAGAGTCTTCCGCCAAGCAGCGATGCAGCTTCATTTTCAAATTCTTTCTCTGGAGCTGCTCTTCAAATGGGGCTCAGTCTTGCATTGTCTCATGCCTGTGTAATTTGTGGACAGATATTGAACTAAACCTTTTGTGATCATGCTCTGCTGTCCAGAATGGGTGTGTTTGTGTGTGAGTTACTTCATCCTAAATTAACCAGGTTAAAATGTCTTTTTTTTTCTTTTTTTTTTTACGCCCGGCCTATTCACCGTGGCAAATGATGAATGATGTTATACCTTTGCCTTTTCTCTCCCCCTCGCCGCCCCCCCCCCCTTTCTGGAGTCTCTTTGGGTTCATTAGTTGTAAGTGCTGTGTTGTCCATTGCCTCTGTAACCACCGGTAACCCAATGCCGGGATGAGGACGAGGGTTATCCTTCATCAGCTGCTCTCTGTTTAGACAGCTTTTTAATAAAGGGGATGTGAACTTGGCTTAAGTGCTTTATTTTCATTTTTGTGGCACGGGTAGAGTGGTAATGTGTGCTCCTCAAATATTTATGGAGGCCCAAGTTCCCCACAGGGTAGTGGGCAGATTTATACAGACTGTAAAATGGCGCTGTTTTAATGAAAGTGTCCTGTTCCCTTCAAGCAGAGAAGGGCAGCGTGATTGCCACTGTTTCTTAGAGAGGTCCAGAGTAAAAACCATGATTTACACATTGGGCTTTATCCAGTCGTTTTAAATCTACACATTATATATATATATATATGTATACATATGGCTTGGTTAACAAGAGTAGAAGGCTGAGGTGTAGGTCTGCATGAAGGTTGGCAACAAGGACAGGGTTGAGAGGAGAGAAGCGCTTGGTGAGGATGTAGTCTGTTTTAAGCTCTTGCCTGCTCTATTTTTAAACGTTTGGTGTGTTTGTTGCTCGACTCATCAGCCCATTAAGGAGGGCCAGAGCTCTGACTCACAGCTCTCTGATGCATCATCAAACCAGCTGCCTTCTCTGCCTTTGCAATCGCTCACTGGCTTTATTCTATATCCTACACTCCCTTTCTTCCTCCCTCATCGTCTACACCCTCCTCCTCCTCCTCCTTCTCTCTTTCCTCTGTCCCTAACTTCCTTCCCTAGGAAGAATTTGGTTTCATACCTTGTAACAAAGTAACCCTTTGTACTACGGAGTCAGTGACCTAAACACTACAAACAATTACTTTTACTGCAGAGAGAGTGACAGAGTGAGAGAGAGACAGAGAAAGAGTGAGTGAGAGAGAGAGAGAGAGAGAGACAGAGAGAGAAAAGCAGAAGAGAGACCAGCTGTTAAAGCATCAGCAAAAATCTGGCATCATGTTATGAAAATAGGAGGGGGGGGTTGGGAAGAGATTTACTGCACTGTGAGAGGCAGTCAAACAAGATGGATCAGCCATCCAGGCTGTTACCATGGTGATGCGTGAGCGGGTAACATTTTGTGTTTCTCAGTTTTAGTTGCTCCCACTGTGGAACATTGACCTGCTCTCAACAAAATGCAATAACAAACATCATTCCTCTTCAACACCCACATCACCCCTAATCCCATTGAAACCTACAGGGTTTTCTGTGTATTTCAGTTTGGGTTTTTTTTGGTAGGAGGGTTTTGTGCCACTTTAACCACACATCGTAAACAGAATAAAGCTGTGGCTCTCATAACCCCCCTGTGATCCTCTGTTAGCTGTCATGTCCGGAACACAGTGTCCTGACTGAAGTATGTCAATGCCTTTAACTTCCCAAATATGGAAATCGGGAAATACATTCAATGTGTTTGTGTACATCGCAAGGCAAGAGAGATTAAGAGAACGTGAATATATTTTGTGATTGCCCATGTGTTTGTTGGCGCGCTTTTGCCTGTCATCACCAACTGCCCTCCCAGCCATGCCCCCTTCCCTCCATCCCCAACAGGAGGTTTAAACTGTAAATCAGATTATAACTGAATGGTCCAAAATGTGACATCTGGCCCCCGCAGTGCTGCACTCAGGCCGGTCGACAGCGTGTTAAAAGAGCTGTTTGCTATTGGCTGGAGACCCTTTGCCTCTGTCAGAATTTATTAAGTCAGAGCCTGTCACATCGGAAAAACCGAGAGACTCCGGAATCAACAGTGTCAGATTACGCGACACTTTTAAATGATCCTTACCTCAGTTCACTCAAGGTGGTAAAGGCACTTTAATCACCGTTTGATGACTGATAAAATGATGATGCCTCTTTTTTTTTTTTTATTAAGGTGAACATCTTAACCGTTTCTATTCAAAGCTAGGAGTAGTGTGTGTGTGTGTGTGTGTGTGTGTGTGTGTGTGTGTGTGTGTGTGTGTGTGTGTGTGCGAGTGTGTGTGGTTTTTTTTTTCTGTGAAAACAGAATTTGATGTACAGATTGTGTTTTCGGAGGATGACTGCAACAAGAAAAGCCGATTTAAATTCCATTAAGGCCATTTTCATCACGGGAAGGCAAAGCGATCCCCTGTAAAAACACGGAGACGTCCAAATTAAATCGCCTAAGAGCGGCTACATACTGTTTTAGAGCGTGTTATGAAACATCTAGATATGCTGGCTTTAGAGCTACTTTAAACACACCACCTTGTTGTTCCCCTGTTCTGTGTCTGAAGAATGGAACAACAACAACAACAAAAAACCTCTTTACATCATTGTAGTTTAGTTTTTTTTCCCACATTCCTCATTTGTTTAATGAGAGAGATGTCAAACCAAGTGAAGCTGAACTGTAAACTCACAACTTAAAAGTGTACATTGTCATCTTTGTTGTTAACATCCTGCCTAGCTTTGTTGTTTAGTTCTTCATGCAATGTGAAAGCATGGCACGTCATACTGACTGTATTTCTGTGTGTGTCCTCCAGGTGGCGCACCCCTGAGTGAACTCTCATGGCCATCCTCTCTGGCTGTGGTGGCTGTTTCATTTTCTGGCCTCTTCACATTTGTCTTCCTCATGCTAGCATGCCTTTGCTGTAAGAAAGGGGACATCAACTTCAAGGTGAGTGCTCTCTCCTCTACCCCTACTGCGTCAGGATGTGTCTCATTTATCAAATGACGTCTCAGGGCTCAAGTGAAGGCTGAGAGAGAGAGAGAGAGAGAGAGAGAGAGAGAGAGAAAAAGAATAATTCTTCATGTCTTTATTGCATCATAATTTTTAGAAGTGGATCCTTTAGATTTTTATCTCTAAGCATTTTTTTTTATACATGAAAAACTTGATGGCAAAAAGTGATGCAATCTCATGGTCCAACCCTTTCTGGTGCAGACTGAACTTTCAAACTGCATATGGAAAATAAACCTGTGATTCAAGCAATGATCCACTGATTCATGTTTGATTTTGTTAATAGGTTTTTATTCATTTTTTCTATTTTACGCTTGTTTCAGTTTTTTTTTTTTTCTAAGGACTGCTTTAGGCTACAAACATAATTAAGAATATAAACTTTATTCCAAGGACATTTCGATTTTAGAAGAAAAGGACATGCAAGGCTTCGCAAAAAAAACCCACATACACACACACACACACACACACACACACACACACACACATTCTTACCACAGATTTCTGCACTGGCACATGGTTAGCTGGGGAAAGAAAACAAGAGACTTTGTCATGGATAAACAAACTTCTCAAGGGTGTGTGTGTGTATGTGTGTGTTTTAATGAACACAACATGTTTTATGCTGATACTGAGCTACATGGACAGGGCTCTTATCTGAGATGTTTTGTCTCAGCACCTTTAGTCTGGAGGTAAGGATTACTGCATCTTATTAATAGGACTGATAACATTTACCACTATCAAACCTAGATGTCTTCACTCTTGGCATTGCGCATTGGATTGAAGGCGCTATACTATGAACCCACTCTCATCACTGAGTTACCTCCAGCAACATTCAATTAATTTACCAAGATCTTATCAGACTGGACTTCTGTGCCATGTCAAAGCCAGTTAATGGAGGCATTTCTGCTCTGACTGCTGCCATTACAGCAATGTGTGTGTGTGTGTGTGTGTGTGTGTGTGTGTGTGTGTGAGTGTGTGTGTATGCGCCCGCTGCTGTCTGTTTCTTGATATAACTGTGCACATTGCTTGTCCCACCCACATAGAGATGTTTGTGACAGGCTGGGGAAAGTGGTTGGGCTACAGTTGTCACTGTGTCACAGATAATTAGAATTTCTTTAAGTTTTTTGCTCACAATGAATGTCTCCACCTCTTAGTCAGGTGACTAGCCAGTCATCAGATAATAGAGGCAGACAAAATTGGCTGTAATGTGTGTATGTACATGCATGCGTGTGTTTGAGTGAGTGTGTGTGTGTGTGTGTGTGTGTGTGAGAGAGAAAGATAGAGAGAATCCTAATGAAAATTATACAATTATTTGCCTCAATACCTAGCTGCGACTGATCTTTTTCACGAGGAACAATAAGGTCCTGGAAATCCACACTGACCATCACTGCTTCTTATTGAAGACCATCTGCTTTCATTCATTTTGAAGCCTTATCATGGCATTATTTGACAGAGATGGAGTAGATCTAGACTGTGTTTGGAGTGAGAGGGCAATCAACAGTAACATTAGTGTAAAGACTGGCAGTTGCTGACATAAAAAGACCTTAAAAATGAGAATGGAATGAGACGTGGAATATTAGTTCTTGGTATAAAAATCATGTCCCATAATTTAATATCTGAAAACGTCTGAACACATGCGCTGGTGTCGTGCCATGACACTAAAATGAGCAAATTCAATGCAAATTCAACGCCTAGTTCTCTGAATTCTTTCGCTCTCGCCAGTCCTTGGCTTTGGATGCTTTAGCAGGTATTAAGTGTTGCTAAAGTATGCGCTCTCGCGGGACCTGTCAGAGTATTGAGTCATTGCCAGACTCTCTCAGTTATACTGCTCCTGTAGAGAAACAGGTGCTTCTTCTGAATGAAAAACAGGCCTGGCTGTTTAAAGGAAGCCTACCGGTGAGAGACTTTTGCCTACAATCGGTCCCCTCCCGCTACTGGTTGTGTAGATACGGTTGTTCTCGACTACAGCACATTATTGGGTAAAACGAATGGTTTGGCTACTGGCAGTAGAGTGTGACAAAAGCTTTTTCTCTCCTTGGTCACTGCTCAAAAAAAAACAAAAAAAATACACATTGACTTATAAAGCCAACTGAAGATCTGGAAATTCTGTACATTCCATACTCACTTGTGGGGCTGCATTGACAGCCTTGACAAAGCTCTTTAAGAAGAGTGAGTCGGGCTCAGAGGTTGGCGGCTGTATTACGCAGGCTGAAAATGAGCTGAGTTAAACAGGGGTGTCTTAACAATGTACAAGACCTAGCAGGACAGATGGCCTTCAGAATGGAATCACACTTTCAGAGAAGCGTTCTGTCCACGCATGAGTCGGGGAGGCCAAGCTGGACCGTGTGAAGAGCTGGACGTAGAGGAGTCCCTACAGAGTCAGAGAGAAAGGATCCCAGGGAAGAATAGGGATAGAGGGGAAGCAGGTCACAGTTTTCCAGCCTCTGAGCTCCCCTCCATCCCGCGTGGAGTTTCCCTCCATCCACCCTCCAGTGGACTCTAAACAGGATGTAGCAGCAGCTGGCTGTACAATCAAAGCACAAACCCTCTGTCTTCACTGGAAATCAATGCCATGACAAGGGCTCGTACCACACAATGATTTCACACAATACCACAGAGACAAATGTTTTTCCTTTTCAGCACACCCACAAAAAAGACTGCCTCATTTTGACATATAGTGCACAGAAACTGAGGGGAAATTGAAAGAGAACAAGAGAGAGAGAGAGAAAAAAAAAACATATGAATTGTTGGCACTTTCAAACTCCAAATGGTTTCAATTGATTTTACCTCCTGAGAAAACAGTGCTACTCTGTGAAGTTTCATCTATTGTGTTTTATAGGAAAATATACAGTCGAGAAAATGTTGTTTCATCAAGTATATATTTATACTATGTATAGCAGTAGTTGTATTGTACATCTCTGTTTTATCGTGTAGTAGTCAGTAAATTAGTTTGCACCCTCAAGTGGTTTTAAATGAGATTGCATCAATTTGTTGGAGAGAAGGCATCCTGGTGGTAATATACTCTTTGCATCGAAAGACTTTACAAAATTACCTGTTTAAATGAAAAACATGTTAAGGCAAAAATGAAAATCATATCAATGTTGCCTTTCTGTAGAAGGTAGAGATATTTACTGAACCTGTTTACACTGAGCATACTGAAAGAATTTCCCCGGTGATTCATTTGTGCCCACAGGGGGGTTTAAGCGCTCATGGTTTGTTGTACATAGCAGTTTACAGACAAGCATCTGCTGTCTGAAGTTAGAGATTTATTTACATCTCGTTAACACTAAAGAATTAGAGTATAATTTACATATTGACTTTCTTAATATTGACTGACTCTTTACAAGATAAAAATGATACACACACATGAATACTTAATTCATAATGTCATGACTGGTCAATCCATTGTCTTCCTGCTCTAGGTTGAAAAATATGTAATGCCTTTATCATATTAATGCCGTGAGGAGGATGATATATTTGGTAATAGTTGGTAATACAGTTATTAATGTAGATGGGTTAAGTTTTAATGAAGGTATTATGTGTTGCTAATGAATAATTCATACTGAATTTATGAACCCCCAGTAGGGTATCCGAATTTCTCATTTCCCATCAACAATTAATGGTTCAACACTCTGCAACAGTAATGTGTGTGTAAGCTTGGATAATGCCATTGTTTAACAATCAACAACACTCTAAGGAGCTACCAAAACATTCTATTTATTCTGTCCAACCACAGAATCTGACAACTAACCCTTTACTCAGTTGTTAGCAAAAGACACTTACAATATGTCTAATATTTAAAGATCAGATGTCTTCCTTTAGGTGCTCACACAGAGAGACATGAATTCAAACTGTTTTGCGTTAGGTCTCGGTTGTCAGTTCGGTGGCGATGTAGCAAAAGGTTAAAGTATTTTTCCCCTCACATTCGTTCAACTCATATTACATTTCATCCCAAACCTTTACCAATGTTGCCCTGTCTACTGGCTAACGAACTGCTCTGTTTTCCATTTCTCTGTATCCTAAAAGGAGTTTGAGAACACAGAGGGTGAGGAGTACCAGGCTGACCTGTCCACACTGGCCTCTCCAACCTCACAGAACGGCCCAGAGGTTTACATCCTTCCCTTAACTGAGGTCTCCTTACCTGTGTCCAAACAGCCAGGTAGATCAAGTAAGAACCTCTTTTTAGCTTTTATCACTCATTTCACATGCTCCATAACATTTTTCCAGCCATATGGAGTCCCTATGTATGGGGGGTTTCAGTAATCATCTCTGCCTTAAGCAAAAATCAGTATTGGTTGGCTATTTCTGGAGAGAGAATAATAATCCAGAATTTACATTCGCAGGGATGCAGCTGATTTAGCTAAAATTAAAACAGCATTCACAAGCTAGGCTGCTAGTACAAAAGGGTCTTCATTTTTCAACACGCATTCATCAAACCTTTGAACATTGAAACTCTGCTTCCTATTTGGAGAGCTCTGCTTTCTATTTGAACAATCCGAATCGCTTAAAAAACGAGTCCTTAATCAACAAACTCTTTTTTTTTTACTGGTTGAAGTGATAAAAGCAAAAAGGCAACAATGAGACACAGAATGTAATCCACGTTACGGATAGCTGTCCTTTCTCTATTGTTCCAGCCAGTTCCAGCCAGATTTTTTTTTTTTTTTTTTCATTCTTCTGCTGACCTTTTCTAAGTTTCAATTAGCCATAACTGCCCAACCCTGGGTTCCTGATTGAAAAAAAAAGAAAGAAAGAAAGAAACACTGCTGGTATAGAGGCGGTACACTGTTTAAATTGTCTGAAAAAAATGACATAAAAGTTTGAAATGTTACGGTCACCACTCTGTGGAATGCCACGGCGTAATTGTCATGTGTTTCTACTAATTATTATAGTTTACAGGCAAATAACTTGTACACTTTCAGTAGGAGTCATGCCATACTGAACTGACATTTTGAATTTCCAAAATACCACTCTATATCTTAATCATCTTGTGACCGGAATAAATAGGACTCTTGCTGCGTCCCGTGTTAAACCGTTGTTTGTGGAAAGAAAGCAGTGGCTTTGTTTGTCTTGACTCAAGCTTTCTCACAATGGAGAGGAGAGCTGGTTGGGTCTGGTTGGAAGCAGGACACACATCTGTCAGTTGTGTAACATGCAGTAATGCTTGTAGAGACAAGTGCTCAGTGACATGAGAAAAGGCATGTGAGAGGAAACAAAAGGACACATAGCCTTCCCTTCTTTGTTTTCGTTTTTTTGGTTTTTTTTGGTTTTGTATTGTTTTGTTTTTTTTCTCAGTCAGTTACATGTGTGTATGGATTTCAGCTCTGCAAATGAGCCTCACCTAGGTTTATTGTGCAAACGTGAGGTTCCGCATGAAAAATTCCCTATTTTTCTGTCTCCATGTAACTTTCCTATGGACTGTCTCTCTCTCTGCTCTGTCACTCCTTGTACAGTATTAGTGGACTATGTGGGGGCTTTGTACTGTGCATGATCACTGATGCATTAGAGATAAACACCAGCTTGTAGATGGCTGTCTCTCGGTAGGAGCCCAAGCTGCCTCTAGACCAGTGTGAGCAAGATCCTGTGTGCTCACTGCTCTCTGCATGACTCACACACTCTCTCTGTGTAGAGTCTTAGGAGGGGTGGGGATGGGGAGGGGGATTGGGGGAGGGGAGGGTCAGATCCTGAGTGGGAGCGCAGGCAGGGATTGGACCAGAGAGCATCAAGCCGTCAGCCAATGGCTTCTCTCCCTCATGTCTTCCATAGTTACGGCTGTGTGATTGGTCCAGGTGTTGTGTAGCGAGGGCGGGAGGGGTTTTGACTGGGTCTCACTTCAGATTTAGGAGGGCTTGGTCATAGCCAGGCTGATTTCTACTCACCTCCCACTCTTCCTCATCCCCTCATCTCTGCGCATTCTTCACTGTGCTAACACTGTCGTGTTAAAGAAATAGTAAAAAAGGAAAGGCAATTAAACAAAAAAGGAATCTCTCTCTTTCTCTCCATTTCTCTGTTTATTTGCAACTAACACTCTCTCCTCTAAAATAGAAAATAGAACATGACACGTTTTGCAACATCCACCAGGGTATATAGTATACATATGTATCCACTGTCTTACATATTCTCTGTCCGCTTATAGATATTCTCTGTTCTCTCTGGTTGGGAAGGCCGGGAACATAAGAACCTTTGTAATCTTTGTTGCAGCCTGGACAGTATAGCTTTGTTATCGTCCGATGTGCCTTTAAATGAAACTGTACTCCGGATATGATCTATTTTGCATAGAGCTTTATGAAACCCACTCAAATAAAAATGTGATCATAGTATAACATTTGCATTGGCTTTTTCCATCACTCTTGTATATAAACCTGTCGATGTGAATGCCTGCACACATAACTAGCGTACTTTCCTCCTCAAATTCACACAGCCATATATCTGTTCACACAGACATCTAGATATTCTCAAAGGATTTTCAATGCTTTGTTTATAGATTAAGTAAAACCTTTCTGTTTAACCATGTCTAATGTTGTGAGTGTGTGCGTATGTGTGTGTGTGTGTGTGTGTGTGTGTGTGTGAGAGAGAGAGAGATGGGAGAGTGTTGTCTTTTTGTGCGCTGGCATTCTGCTGCACTCTAATGCATTTTTAACATGTCTCTTGGCCTAAGCAGAACTGCTCTGGGAATGCCAGGAGTGGGATGGGAATGCACAGCTCACAGATTCCACAGGAATGATATAAAAGAACAGTTGAGGGTTGGGAGGAAAGAGAGGAAGAGAGACATCTCTGTGTCTTGGTGTGAGCAGGGAGGAGGAGGGGGGGAGGCTGTTATCAGCTATGACAGTCCCTGCTGTGAGGACCAGAGAATGGGCCTTGTGTCTGTCCTGGTACCCTGGTACCAGGCGCTGCCTCTTTTCAGACAAAGGCAGTGATTTAGCTGTGGAGGGGAGAGCGTGAGTGTGTTTCTGGAATGAGCAGCCTCTGGAATGAGCAGGATGGGAATAACGGGTGGCAACATGGACGCACGCACACACACGCTCACACACACACACATACACAGGCGCGCGTTTGCGGCGATCTTGGAGTGCGGGAGAAAGAGGGGGCTTCATGTGTGTGACAGAGGTCTTTCTGCCACTCACAGAGATCTGTTTGTTTACCACAGCCCCTGCAGCACTGCTGCCCCCCCCCCCCCATCCCCCCCCCACCATCACCACAGAGACAGGACAGAGAAGAGAAGGCTATTATGTCGCTCTTATGTCACTGCTGGTGTGTCAGGAGAGCAGAAGCTGTTGGCATGTCATAGGCTTCACAGCAGACATGCGTCACGGAGCCAAAGATGGGACCTCAACAGCTCTTTAAACATAGTGAACCTCCAGCTTAGTTTCATTCGGAGCAAGTTTTGTCTTAGACGGCACTGAAAATGTTCGGGAACAGCATGTCTCTTAGCGGGAGAATGTGTGTCAACGCTGGGAAGGGAGAAAGAGAAGGATGCTTTTTCAGCTGTGGTTTG
The DNA here is from genome assembly GCF_902362185.1 of Chanos chanos. Taxonomy (NCBI): domain Eukaryota; kingdom Metazoa; phylum Chordata; class Actinopteri; order Gonorynchiformes; family Chanidae; genus Chanos; species Chanos chanos. The sequence goes on from NC_044507.1 coordinate 15,787,263, forward strand.
AGGGCTCGGAGTGTTAACCCCCTGCTGGGTGAACAAAGACATGGGGAATCAGAACGGGATAGCAATACCACACGGCATCCTCTCAGACCTCGTTCACTGACTCACTGCGCCGAGAGGACCAGTGTCTCTCGTTATCATCATCATCATCATCACCATCACCATCAACATGAGGATACGTCGAGGTATATTAGATAGAAATTCATTGGCTTCACTTAAGTGTTAGAGTTAAATTTAGACAGTTTGTTTAAACAGTTGACTCGCTGTCTTTGTTGGCTTGGCAAGGGGTTTTTTTTTTATCACGTTGTAATCTGGAGCAGTTTTATTTTCAGACAGTTGGGTGAAAAAAGTTTGAGATGTATTGCCTCGGGGAAGTCTAACTCTTTCATTTAAAGATAATGCAGCATTTTTTCTCCACGCAGTTTTATCTCTGACTGAAATCTCACCGGTCAAATTTCAGAGAATTACTTGTACAGAGAATTCATTTTTGTTCCTTTTCATACTTTGGGTTGCTTGCTGAGGTCACATTTAACCCTCACATTCGGGGTTGGTGAGTTGGGTCTCAGTTCATTCATTGTGTGTTGATGTTCTTGTTCATTGTTTCACAATCGCACGACCACCGTTTCATGTGATTGCAATCTCTTGATTTCTGCTCTCACTCCTTTTCTTTCAGTCCAGTTGCTGAAGTCGGCAGATCTTGGACGACACAGCCTGCTCTACCTGAAAGAGATTGGCCATGGCTGGTTTGGAAAGGTAAGGTGTGATGTGAACAGTGAGAACCAGTCCTCCAGTTGAACATTTTCAGGGAGTTAACATACTGGAATGTGTGGGTAATGTGGGGCTGATTCAATTTCAACACAGTAGTGCCAATTCCAGTTTTGATGTGTGAACGGCTTTAGGGAATTTACACAGTGAATTCCATGCAATCTGTATGCTTCATAAATCATAACTTCTACGCCACAGTCCTTGAACATGTGTATGAGTGCGTCTGTGTGTGTGTGTGTGTGTGTTTTGTCTCAGGTTCTGCTGGGTGAGGTGAATGCTGGGCTTAGTACCACTCAGGTAGTGGTAAAGGAACTTAAGGCCAGTGCCAGTTTGCAGGACCAAGTGCAGTTCCTGGAGGAGATCCAGCCATATCGGTCAGAACCTTAACCCTGCTCATCTTACCTCTCGGTCCGTTGTCTGGTCTATCTCTCTCTCTCTCTCTCTCTCTTTCTCTTTCTCTTTCTCTTTCTCTCTCTCTCTCTCTCTCTCTCTCTCTCTCTCTCTCTCTCTCTCTCTCTCTCTCTCCCCCTTCCTTTCCCTCCTCCCTTTCTCTCTCTTTGTATGTCTTTCTCACCCCTATCAAATATCAGTATAATTTACACAAAGGTTGTTTAACACTGTATTTCTATTACAGCGCTCTTCAGCATCCTGCCCTCCTGCAGTGCTTGGCACAATGCACTGAGGTCACGCCCTATTTGCTGGTCATGGAGTTCTGCCCTCTGGTGAGTGTCCTTTGTCACTTTCCAAGTGGACACACATTGCTTTGTTTGACTGTTGGAACAAATGACCACACTAATTTTAGCATTCCTTATACGCAGTGTGCCTTTGGGGGACAGATGACTCCCTCTACTGGCCACACAATAGAGTACCATGAAAAATATCTCAATAAATCTCAGCGAAAATCTTAGCATACCACCACTCTGTTCACAAGAGCAATATTGTACATAGAGACGTTTAATCACAATATAAAACAAGCATAGATTACACTATTTGTATTGTGTAATCTATACAAATGACGTTTTATTTGTCATGATTTTCAACATTTGTGCGTCTGTACTTCCTTTTCGAACACAGGGAGATGTTAAAGGGTATCTACGTAGCTGTCGGGCAGCTGACACAGTCACTCCTGATCCTTTGATTCTCCAGCGAATGGCATGCGACATCGCCTCTGGCCTTCTGCACCTCCACAAACACAACTACATTCACAGGTGAGGAGACTACAAAGTTTAACCAAAAACGCTACGTATTAAAGGTGATTTTTTTTTTTTTTTTTTTTTTTTGAGGCTTTCATTCCTATCCGGGCCCTGAGGATCTTAGCATCTTTGTGCTGGTCTCTCCAAGTAACAATATCCTGGTGCTGCTTGAGTACATCTCACAGACTCCAGCATCAGTGATTTTGTTGCTGGGGGGGAACCCCTCTCTCTTCAGAGCTGTCACCAGTGACCAACAAAGCTTTGTTCTGTTTGAGGAAAACAAATATGACTTTCAATACTTCCTACCAGATTAAATGAAGACAAAGACATTATGTTGGAAAAATTTATACTCTTATTGTTATGGAGTGCTTAATCAGTGAAATAGATTATTACAAAAAAGTGACTGTATGATGTCAGGATGTATAAGGTGAAATGTTGATTGAATTAAAGTGTGGATTTATCATTGCCTTCCTGCTTTCTCCTACAGTGACCTGGCTCTCAGGAACTGTCTGCTAACCTCAGAAATGACAGTGAAGATTGGAGACTATGGCCTCTCCCACAGCAGGTACAAGGTGAGTTTAAGATGAGCTTTGGATTGACATGCCTCTCAGGCTATTATTGCTGGCTACTGCACTACTTCAGACTTATATTCTTTCCAATCCTGCTGTTTCTAATCTTTCCCGGTCTCTTGTATTAGGATGACTACTTTGTGACGGCTGATCAGATTTGGGTGCCGCTGCGCTGGATCGCTCCAGAGCTTATTGACGAGGTCCATGGTAACCTGCTGGTAGTGGACCAAACCAAAGTCAGCAATGTTTGGTAAATAAACTCCATCAAAATATAGTGTTATGTGTTTCTGATATAAATGTCAAGTTGTAAAAATGGCATAGCGCTTGGTTTGAGACTCTAAAAAAAAACTATTAATAGGCAGGCAGATTTCTTTAGACCTCTGTGGGAAACAGGGGTTTCTATGGTAACCAGCCTTGAAGCACTGTGACTGAGCAAGGTTGTTTGACTCGGCAGGTCATTGGGCGTGACAATCTGGGAGCTGTTTGAACTGGGTAACCAACCATACAGACACTACTCTGACAGGCAGGTGTTGATGTATGCAGTGAAGGAGCAGCAGCTGAAACTGCCCAAACCCCAGCTGAAGGTGCCCCTCTCTGAGCGCTGGTGAGTTCTAATGTTCTTACACAAGTAAAAATGGCCCACGGCTTTCCAGCATTTAAGTACTTATTACTCCCCTCATTCCTACATAGCAACCAAACAATGTGTTTTGACCAAAGGCATACCAACCACCAACCACCAATCACTTCTCTTCAAACATATGCAAACAAAGCAACCAGTGTTTTTTTAACCACATTCCCCCATCATTCATTCCATTTTCACATAGCAGGGCCAACAAATCAATACCACTCAAACGTAGTGTGGTCAATAATTAATTTTCCTCTTTCACAAACCCATGAATCATACATTTATCCTGTTCTAGAGCCCAACAACCATTAATTGTACTTCCACACACTGGTATTCACGGTCCATTTAATCAAGTGCTGCACTGCATTCTGACATACTCACTCCTCCCACAGTGCACAACCAGCAATGAATGACCCGGCTTTCAGAGTGCATGACCACCATTATAACAGCTGCTCCATATGTCAATTCATCAGCATACAGGCATCTGGCTTGCATCCATATTGGCACAGCCGGGTATCTGACCATGGGCTCAGCTTATTGATATCATTAACTAATGATAAATGAAACAAGTGTCGAAGTCTGACTCCATGACAAAAAATGCATTACTGTTATGCCAACAACTCCATAGTAATTTTCAGTGGAATCTGTCTTAAAAGCTTTTCCTCATTAAATTCTTTCTCTGTGTGTGAGCAGGTATGAGGTGATGCAATTCTGTTGGCTGCAGCCTGAGCAGAGACCTGTGGCTGAAGAAGTTCACTTGCTGCTAAGCTACCTGTGCGCAAAGGGTGCCAGTGAGGCTGAGGAGGATTTTGAGAAGCGCTGGAACTCTCTCAGGCCCAGTCTGGGAACCAGCAGCTCCCATAGAGCCCCGGCAGTAGAGCTGGCCTCCTCTGCCTCCTCCTCCTTCCCGCTACTTGAACACTTCTCAACAGCTGACAGTTTCCATCTGGAGGCTGGGGATGACATCCTGACTGTCATGGAGACCAGCCACGGGCTCAACTTTGAATACAAATGGGAACAAGCACGGGCTGAGCAGCCCTACTGCTCCTCTTCTGCCACTGGGCCCCTTGGTCGAGCCAACCCTCACTATCAGGACATCTACTACCCTATTAGCAATGCTGCTGCAGGCAGCAAAGGAGTAAACCTTACCACAGGGGTTTCCCCATCTTACTATGAATCAGGCAATCATGGGGTTGTTCCAGTGCTTAGTGCTCACAGCCCTTCTGTAAGCAGTGAATATTACATCCGCATTGAGGAGCCAGTTGAGTGTAACATCAATCTAGAGGACACCAATTTAGACTACAGTCCAGGGCTTGAGGCTGGCAACAGTAGTTTCTCCACAGGAGAAGGAAAGAGTCCCTCAGAGATGCATTCAAACACCTACTGGACGGCTGCTAAGGGCTCAAAAAGCTGTGCCTCTGAGTCTGACACAAGCCCAACCATGTCCATCAACATGGAGAGAGCCCACAGAGGAGAGTCTAGCACCAGCCCTGATCAGTCTGGAGAGTACTTCTCTCCACGTGATAGAGACAGGTTCAACTGTGAACAGTCACCACCAGATGAACTTGTCAGGCACCAACAGAGTTGGGTGTCTCAATGTTTGCAGCACAAACTGAGCATGCCGGAAAACCCTATGGTGCTGTCCGACTCACTCAGCAGCCCAAGTCTGGGATGTTGTGATCCCTACCTTGAGGCAAGCCAAGGGAACATTGTAGAAATGAATTGTCCAAATGAAGGATACTATGACACGCTGGGTCCCCTGCAGAAAAACTTCTTGCGGCCCCACAACGTTGCTGTTGATGTTGAGACTAGAGATGGTTTTCTAATAATGCAAGGCAGTGCCAGCCCGGAGGATAACAGTGACCTGTTCTCCGAAAGTGACACTACTAACTGGACCTCCAACCACTCTGCAAATAACAACAGTTTAAACTTTGATAGCAGACAAGCAAGTGGTTTTCAAGACTCTTACCTTGATTTACATCATGCGACACCTTCCTCCCATGTCCAGAGCTTGTCAGCGAGAGACAAAACTCTACTTCATACCTCGAGACCACTTTCCTACTTAGAAGCCACAGACAACAGCATCTCATCCATCAACCCTTCTTGTACAAACCCAGCAGACTGTGAAACCTATATTCATTTGTGCCATGACAATGGACAGGAAGAGTCTTCACCTCTCAAATGCCACCCCACAATAGCAAATCCCACAATTAATCATCCAGTCTCATGCACTGCTGAAACTAGTTCTGGACACAAACTTGTTAAAGAGGACACAGTGAAACTTTCAGTGGAGGGCACAGTGAAAAGTACACTGTTTTTGCCAGATATGAAAGCTCCATGTAAAGGAGAGCCTCTCTCAGACACAAATATTATCTCTGCACGAAGACGCTCTTGGGTCTCTGAAAACACTGAGCAACACACGTGCATTACCCTTGGTGATCCCGTCTCTGAAAAAGTAGCGGGAGGGGCACTGTTGTGGGAGACAGATGCGCAAATGACTAAAAACACGGGAGACGGTTCCATGGTCCTTTGTGTGAAAAAAGTATGTTATCCCGAAGCCCTGTCAGAGATGGTCTCGGAGTGCAGTGGCACATCAGATAGCGCAGTGGAAGCCGGCTGTTCCAGCATTAGCTTGGCGGGCTTTGATGACGGAAGTGATGATGACATCACTGACATCACATCTGGAATATTTGTAGACTCCCCTGTAGACTATGCCGAAGTAGGGGACATAGGCCACAGATCCAAACGCAGAGAAACCTTGGACTCAGAGGACACCATGAACCTTGCCTCAAGCTGCAGCCCCTGTGAGACTCTCAGTCCAGATGCCTACCACACATCTATCTTACCCAAATCACTAGACAGTGGCTATGACACAGAGAACAACGAGTCTCCAGAATTCATCTTAAAAGACCTAGAAGGAAAGCCCATCCTCAGTGCCAGCATGGAATCGGATGAGCCTGAGATGGTCCTACAGATGGACTTAGATGAAGATATAGATGGGGTGGTTCTTAACCCATCCACCAATGCTAACCTGCAGCTGACCAGCATGAGTGACAGGAACCAATACAGGGATTCTGCTTACTTCTCTGACTACGATACAGAAAATGACAAAAGCCCCTGTGAAGGAGTGAACAGTTTCTTCAATCACCCAGAGAAAGATGACATTATGTGCCATAAAACTGAAAAAGAAGGACCTCTCAGAATGGCAGGGAGAGAATCATACAGCTCAGAGAATGAGCGAGAGGAGGGATATCATTTTGCAGTGCTGAAGGACAGTGCAAACAAAGCAGTAGTTAATGCCACGCAGTTACATCCAGACAGGAACAGCTCAGACCCAGATCCTTATTTATCACCTACTGAAGCTCCAGGACTCACCATGTTGTCCCCTTTTCCCCCAGAGATGGGGGGCTGCTTGACTAAGGAATCAACCCCAGATGATGGCCTGGCATTAGAATCTGAACATTCTGTAGAAGAGCCATCTTCTGAATGCTGCTCTTCCACAGTTGCTGAAGGATCAAACTCAACACAGGAGGCTGCAGCCACAGAGGACCAGCCTAACAGAAGTTTCGAGGGCTGCTCCCCTGCAGAGTCACTAGGTTCTGACTCCACCCTAGTTGACTTCAGTGAGGGGCTTGCCAAAGAGACTGAAGACAGACAGGATCATGTGGATGGGGAGGAAATTCTAGAGTTTGAAAAGAAGGGAGCAGATGAGAGTGTAAGTGAAGAAGATGGGAGCAGAACAACAGAGGACGAGGAGAACACTGGGCAAACAAATTTGAGCTCTAAGGATGATGGCTCTCTTGAGAACATTCTTCCCACTTTTCTTGAAGATCTGGAAATGAGGGCACCTCTGGGGGACAGTGAAGAGGTGGATGAGGAAGATTCGGACGACAGTGAAGAATCAGATGAAGAGTTGCGCAGCTACAACATCCAGGAGCAGAGCGAGGACAGTGATGAGGATTTCACCACGGTGCCTGTAGTAGTGAGTGATCGCAGCGGAGCACGACACCTACGTAGCCTCCTCAAGATGCCCTCTGTACTCACACAATCCTTCTGTGATGAGTTGGAGCACAAGAAAAAAGCCGTCTCATTCTTTGATGATGTTACCGTATTTCTGTTTGACCAGGTCAGTTTCCTCTTTTCTAAGATCGATGAACAATGAATAGTTGAAGCACTGGTTGTTCTGGCCATTCGGAAAGTTTACATAATATTTGTCTAAATTTAAAGCTCATTTGAGTGATTTTTGAAAAGTGCCATTTAGACTGATTGATGGCTGTTGTGTTTCCCAGGAGAGCCCTACAGGAGAGTTGGCTGACTACAGCTTTCCTTCAGGGACAGAACCCAATGGCCAGGTTTCAGCAAGGGAAAATCATCAGCTCCAGGAGAGGGACAGTGCCTCCAATTACTCAGATGAAAATGCCGTAGAAGAAAGTAAGTGCATGCAGTGCTGTGTGAACAACCCCCCCCCCCCCCCCCCCGCCAATTGTACGGAAGTTTTATAGATAAACATTCTTTTGTGTTTTAACCATGATTTGCTAGTTTTGATTTTCAGACACAAAGACAAAGGTTACAGTTCCATTTATGTTTGAACCATGATTTATTAGTTACGTTCCATCAAACTGTTAAATATGCTTTGTTTATTGGAAAAAAGAGAAAATGTTTGCATCCAAAGTTAGCTTTTGTTGTAACCCAGCAAAATGATAAAAGTTCACCATAGAGTGCATCTTATATGAATTTGTTTAAAAGGGAAATGGATGAACGTGACTAACTCTCTGTGCAGGTCGGGCACTAGAATGGGAGAATAATTTTCCACTGATGCCCAGCCCATCTACATCAGAGCCACCCTCTGATGACATCACAACACCTCCCAATTCCCCAATCAAATCTCCAGAGGACAGGCCAGCGCCACCATTCTCCCGTTTTAGCGTCTCCCGCTTCTCGATAACACACGTCTCTGACTCTGACGTGGACTCAGTAGGAGGTCAGTCTCATCCTTGACCAGTCAGCATCATGGACTAACCTTCGCAACCATACATTGTTGTTCACAGATTGTTGTCTTTCTGGGTCGTTCTCTGTCCTTGTCCTCACGGGTCATGTACTGTGTCTGTTACACATCACCCACCCCTCTTTCATGACAATCAAGGCCCCAAATACTTGATGAAGTCATTAGTGAACATTCGCTCATCTTGTGTGAAATTATCTCTGTGAAGATTGCTGATGCCGTGTTTGTCAAGTATAAGTGACTCTCTTTTCGTCACACAGGGAACAGTGAAGAGGGAGACCGGGTATAAGATGGCCTCTGCAAACCATCAGAAGGAGAACACATGTAGATTTCATTTGACCTAAACAGATGGAAGGTTCAGTCATTGTTTTGTCATGTTCTGAACATGAGATCCCCTGAACCAGTTTTCCCTCGTGGAAACAGTGCCTAATATTGTAGTGGAATGCCATTAGTGAGCCCCTCCCTTATGTTATTTTTCAGGTGGCATTAAAAATGACATAGTCTGATGAGGACAACAGTTAAAAGAACAAAAACTGACTCTATGTATTACAGAACAAGAGTATTACCTATATATTAAAAATAAATAACATGTATGCAGATTATATTACATTTGCACAATTCAACATTGTCATTCATTTTGCAAGAAGCTGTATTTTAAAGAAATCAAATGATAGTGAAAAAAGTGCAGATGATTGCTTACTTTGCTGCTTTCCTCATTGGTTTGCCTTGCCCCATCTTGTTGCTCATTGGTCAGATCTTCCAGAGGACTGCTGTAGCTATCAGAATTTTTAAGTGCTGGAACCAATGAACCAAGTCCTCATGCAGGACAGAGCCACAGGATGCCTCTGTGGTTATCCAAAGACGACAAGCCCCTAGCTGAGAGTGACAGATTATATAATGATAATCCTATCATTATGATATTTTTAAAGAGGGAGGAAAAATGAAGGAGGTTCTACCAGTTTTCTCCATGGACACAGAAAGTCACAGCCAATTTCAGCTAAAGCGTTTCAGCTCAGGGGATGATCATATCATGTGAAAGTCAGCAAATCATATGAAAACAGCTAATGTAAAAAGAAAGTCTAAGTCTGTTCACACTTTATTGTGCAAGATGCGTGTTCCTACTTTGCTAACAACAAAAATACTGTTTTAAATCCCAAACTTTACCCTTTGTGCTGCTATCCATCTGAAAGGCAAAGAGAAGATCAAGTAGTTGCACTTTCTGCACTGAAATCAAGTGGTTCTATGTGCATCTCCATGTCCTGTTACACCCTTTTCTCCTTGGTAATAAATGTGAGGTTCAGTGTTTGTGTTTCACTAGGATACTGTTAAAGTGACATCCTTCTGACTTCTACATCCTTCATACTTCTCTAGAGCACTTAATGAAATGTCTAACCTCATCTTTAAGAGCCCGGTCGCTGAAGGTCATTGAATCTCATTGACTGAAGCTCCTTAGAGTTCACTGAAGATTGATGTTGTTTCAAACCTTTTTTCCATAGGACTGCAAAACATGCCTCTGTTCTCAATTTACATTGACTAACAAGTGGGTGCAGTTCAATTCCAACACTGAAAAAATAAACAGGAAAGTTTCCCATTGCCTTAATCAGGAAAGAGAGGAGGTAATTAGTTTAACTTTGACTATACTAGAAATGGTAGCTAAGACACTGTGGCCTGCCAGGAACTATGGCAGCTCTAGAAAATCTGACCTTATGCTTTGGATGACATCTCATCACAATGCAAGGGGGGAGGGGGGGGACAAAAAAAACAACTACTGATCACTTACAAAACAGAACACTCATGACTAAATCACAAAACATCTAATGTAGTGGATGAACAAAAAAGAATAGAGAGTAGACTATTTTTTCTTCCTAAACAAACCAATCAATATGTATGCTGAACATTTTAAAGATGGTAAGTGGAATTTGCCCCAGCTGTCACTGTGCATTTTCCAAAAATCCATCCTTTCTCTTCTGTGTTAACCAGTGACCTGGTGTATAACAGAGAGCACGTTATGACATGTTTCAGATTACTACCTGTATCTGTGTAAAGCAACATGATTTTACTACAGAAACATGGACCACCCCTGATACAACACTGCTGGACCACTCACATAAACAATTACTGTGCCAAGTCTAAAACAGACACAATCACACAACACCTCTTCTCTGCCTTTCAAGTTTTATATTCTGCCAAAATGCGGTATTAGGTACTATTTTTACATCTGAAAATCAGAGGACAGAGGGTCAGATGTTTACGGTTGCCAAAGCAGTATTAAATGAACTGAGGGGCCAGTGAATTATCGAGTGTTGCTGAGATGGGTTTGTCCTTGCACCTGTAGTAACATCATAACTGTTGCTTCATTTTTTTTTTTTTTTGCCCAGATATATGGCAACTGTACACTTCTAAAAATAAAACAGACCATAGTTTGTCCTTGTTCTGTGGACATTTTTATTTGGTTTCTGCCAACAAATAAAGAGGATGTTGTGATTATTTGATCCAGACATTGACAGCAATTTGAACATTTTCCATTCAAAATGAACTTACTGGAGTTGATCACTGTAAATGTAAAATCGATTTGATCAGTTTGGTTTATTTCATAAAAGACAAACGATTATGCACATTTTTATACAATGCTGTTTGGTACATACACAAATAAGATCCAGTTAGAGCAAAACACAAAAAGAAAAAGCCAAAAATATAAAAGAATAAAAAAAAAAGTATTTTTACTTCTCAGAGCAGATAGCCCAAGAGTCTTCAAACTCATTCACCCCTTCCCCACCCCAACATCATTCTATCACTCGAAGACAGGATACAATACTAAATCTAGACTTTATACACCTATCTGAGCTCTCATCTCTTTGTTCGAACGTTTATAAAGCTTTTGAAAGTAACAGTAACCACTAAGGCCAACATGAGGGCTCTGTGTCTTGTACATACCATTCTATTCTAGATTAATTCATTTATTTGTCCCCCTAATGCTGAAAATGAACGAAGTATTTACATACGCTGTTGTTGAGAAGTGTATACAAAGAGAGAACTGCCATGTAAACCTAATTTTTTTTTAACAATAATAATCTGAAGGAGAAAAAAAAATTCTATTATCCAACATTTTATAAGATCTGAGATACACATAAGCAGCAGCTGTAAAGTAACAAAACAAATGAAATCATTCTCTACATTTGCAAATGACAAGTAAAAGAAACTTACAAAGAAAATAAGACAAAAGTATAGAAATAAAAAGACTGACAATAAAATATAATAATATCAGAAAGTTTGTTCCCTTTACTTATGCCAGTTATGGATTTTGAACTTATGGATTTTTTTTTCCTGTTGGAGCTGCATTGAGCATTAAATTAACTGCAGCTGAAGGCACAGTTTCCCTGTTGGTACTCCTAGCATGTGGAAATGCGCCATACATTCCCACTGACATACTGTACAGTCCCCCCCCGCCCCCACTCAGGGAATTCAGAGACATTGCTAGAAGCTTACATATAAGCATTAAATCATAGTCCAGTAATCCATTTGTTATGGAGCAACCATATTATTCCTTCCCCGAAACCGAGGAGTCACACCACAGTAAATCACCATTTACAACCGCTTTCTAGAAAAATGAAGTGGTGGCACGTTAACAATTGTAGTAGCAAGCTTTCAAAACAGTGAAAAAAAACTGGAATACTAAGTGAATCCCTCCTATTAGTCTGTTTAAGAGTTAAATGTTTAAACACACGAGTAACATCACTATTCACTACCCACAGGTTACTGATTTACTGGAGTCAAGGTTCAACACTACTTAATGAAGAATACTGAGGTCAACTATGGTGAAATTTGGATAGTGAATGAATATTAAGTCATGTGTTAAGGTTTTGTGGATATGGATTAGCAAGCCATGTGACAATGGCTGCTACATCTCATATGCTTAAGTAAAGAAAGCCTTTCCTACACATCTATAAACTCAAAACCGCAAACAGAACTGTGAACGGTCAGCTCAGATAAAAAGGAAAAACTGTTGCAACTGTAAAGGTTGTTACTGTCAATAGACACTCAATTATTTAAACGTTGAGTCTTTAAATTGTGTCCACTTCTTGTCTCTTCTCCATGAGGGAATTTTGGAAGCCTCACCTGGCTGGTCTTCCCAGCCCATCCAAGACATGTAACTTTTATTTAATAACAGTTTAGCAAGCCTCGCTGTAAGACATGCAGTAGTACTGAAGCTGTACAGTTGTAGTATAAATATCACTAAAATCTTTACAGCACAACACAAATCAGGTGCTTCTCTATGTTCTCCCACTGCTTCAATCCCCTTTGTTCAAGAGCATTCAAACAATCCCAGTATGACTTTTCAAGAAACATTATTACACAAGAGGGCAGCAGAGTGTTCAAGGCCCCCTCCCAGATACATACACATACACACACACACACACACACACGGGCCCTCTAATAGAAGAATGGAGCAGAGCGGTCATCCATGAGGCCGGACCTGAGGTAAACCTCCAAAGAACGGTCACTGTAATGAGAGGGGGTTGGGAACAGGCAACGTTAGTTCATCTTAAATAATCTAGGAGAAATTGGATGACCCCTTGAATTCTTTTCTTTGTTTGTTTGTTTTTTTTAAAGGTGACCTCATCTCACTCAGTTATGTACTGGATTTAATTTCAAGCCTAGTGGTGTACGGTCATGTTTACCGAAATGTTACACATCCAAAAAAAAAAAAAAAAAAGGTGAACTTGTCAGTTGTGAGGTAATAAAAAGAGTACTGCTAAAAGGCATACAGTAATTCATTTGACATATACTTATGAACAAAGGTATTCTGAGGAATTTCTATGGAATGTGTTGGAGCAAAGCATGCAAATGGTGCAGGAGATGGCTTAGTCAGTGTTTATTGTTGTTAGCATTGGTAAACATGCAAAGTCAGGTTTAGGGTTACCTCCAGGGCCTATATGTTGCCTCCATGAAAACACCATTTCCTGGCAACCAAGGACCTCTCTGATTGATTGGTACATTTTAAAACATAGAAAGGAACACCAAACTAGAGAGGCCGATGGCGGCGTGACAAAAAAAAGAGCTGTGAAGCCCAGAACCCATTGAAGCGTAGACAGCCAATGATAGCAAAGAGGACAAAAAAGAGAGAGCATGACTGGTTGGCTGAGTAACGATGGAGACTGACTTACGGAGGTCCAGCACACTCAGAACCGGGACAGTTCTGGACCCAAACTGGAAGGTAAAGAGAGTCCTTGAGTTTGTATCTGAGAACTCACCTCAGCCTGAGACTATGCATGGCTAAAACTTGGAGACATTCACACAGCTTGGTTAGTTTTGTGTAAGATGAAAAGTACGTTAATCATATGGCCCCACTGAGTCTTGGACGAGTTGCATGGATGAAGGACGATACATTCTCATGTCCATTGATGAGTAAATACACGGTCCCTAGTAATGATATGTGTTCAAAATATAGTGTAAAATGAAGAGTCTGCCCATAGCAGTTGACATTTTTTTTTTTTTTTTCATACTGTAGCCCAATTTTTGGAAGAGAGCTAAGAACAGAATCACAGAGGTAAACGTATTCCAAATAAGAAAAATCACCTGTTTTCTACTGAAGACTCTCTGCACAAAACATAAAAACAATGGCTATAAAAAGTATTCCCACCCTTTGGACTCACATTTTACTGTGTCACAGCATGAAAACAGAACATGGCTAAATGTGATTCTTTTCAGCGATTCTTTGACATAAAACATTTTGGACTGTTGAAGTGAAAACAATATCATTCAGACTTGCAGTGCAGTTTAGGTTCTGGTCCACTAGAAATAGCACTAATAAGGAGCTTAAAAGAAAATTTTCCAAAGAGATTAATAGCCCCTGAAACACAGTTCAACTTTGTAGAGACCTTTTTAGAAGACTCCTGGCGGTAACATCAATAAAAGGCACTTCTGTCAAATATATGATATACACATTTAAACAATTATTGTTTGTTTTACTATAATTATTCATTTTGGAGGGCTTAATACGGTATCTTCAATGGCAAATCAATGGCAAAACATCCCAATTATTATGATCATAATGATTCAAACCTGCAACACAACAAAATGTGGGTCTACCAAAAAGTACAAGGGGTGAAGAAAACTTTTGGTAGTCATTGTAATAATACTACATCCAAGCTATTAAACTTATGAACTTATGAATACTACATCCAAGCTATTAAACTTATGAACTTATGAATACTATATCCAAGCTATTAAACTTATGGACATTGAATATGCCCCACTAAAGAGAGAGAGAGAGAGAGCAAGCAGGCAAGCACATGAGCATTAACACAAAATAGACAAAAAACTCACACATTCACACACGCAGCCACCCCCCTCCCAAACACACACACACACACACACATAAAGAGCCCAGAAACATGTACACACACACAAAACCCAGAAACACACACACACACACACACGCCACACTCAGATTATGAAACAGAGAATTAATCTTGTGTGGCCAAACGTTGAACTCTCAAAATCCGTACTGGAGTCATACTGGTTTACAAGGTACAATAAGGTTATTTCAGAGGAGCCAGATAATGCATTAACAATGGCTATAGTGAATCAGTGAATGAGGGGCCTGAAAATTTAAAGAATACTTACTGGCATCATATTTCCACTAGACCTAATAATAACAACTTCTTATTGCTCTTTTTCCAGAACAGAAAAGTGCTGACACAGAGCAGAAAAGTATCAGACGCTGAAAGGTGGAAGGAATGAGACAATTCAGTATCTGGCCCCGCAAGGAAAAAAAAAAACAACCACAACAACAACAACAACAAGTCAACTCTTCAGAACAAGGAAAGGAGTACAAAACTACAGGTAAAGAGGATCAGGACTGATAGCGCATGGGAGAGCAATGACATTTCTGCAGTACATGGCAAAGACCATGTTTGACTGGTACATAATGTCATTTTGAAATCAAAGCAATAAAAATCATTAGCAATAAAATTTTTCATTTGAACAAATGGTTTATTAATATATAGATATATTTATAGATATATTTATATATAATCTTTTGTAAAAACTCACCATACATTCAAGATCAATGGACATTAGGTTTTTCTGATATTCCTCCATAGCATGCATACAATTATGACGCTTTTTTAAAAATTTTACACTGATTGGTCTTTTATGCATTCATTTTTTTTTTTTCTAACAAGAAAAATTAATTTCCAACAGAGAGACATAAAAAGTACGTTGTCGCGGCTGGTACCAAAGCACAGTTCCAGAGGATTAGTGAGTTATCATTTCCATCTCTTAAATCTGGTGACAATGGAACAGTAAACAATTAAGTTTTTTACTAAGGGTTTTACTAAAAACTAAGAAGGAACCTGATAGGGTCAGAGTGGAAAAGGACACCATCATATGTCTGAAACATGACAGTGGGTTTTGAAATCCATTGGTGATGGTTTTCAAAGGGAAGGGAGAGGGTTAATGGTATGGGTCTTTTCTTTCATGCATGTAAGCTAACTTGACTCAAATAACCTTTGGACCTGGTCACGCCCAGATTTAATGTCGCCATCATGACGTAATGTTAGTTTATGCAATGTTCGCATTTTTTTTTTTTTAAACAGACTTGGGATGACCTAAAAATTTCCTCCTTTTTCTTTTCCATTTGTAAAAAAATGGAAAATACAGATTTTTTTTTTTTGGAGGCATGGCAAACTCTACACACCCTCTGGACTGATCAGAACTCCACGCAAGACGTGAAAAAATACAACGTAAACTGTCTTCAAACAGCAAGAGAACATCTGCACAGCTGAACCACAAACAAAGTAAAACACCCCCCCACCCCAAGCCCAAACCCAAGCCCACCCCCCCACCCGATTAGTCTGAGAGGCGTCCATTGTTTCACTCCACATCTGCCTACAAAAGGACATTTCGCATGTGATTCTTAAGGATGGAGAGAGCTGCATCAGAGTATCAACATTGCTTTTTTTTGTTTGTTTGTTTGTTTGTTTTTTTTCTTTTTTTGGCACTTTTACATGAAGACGTCTTTCGTTTTAAAAAATAAGTAAGTAAATAAATAAATAAAAATCCAAAAGAGTTGCAAAAAACTTGTGCACATGCATGAAAGACAAGCAGTGACAGACAGTCTCTTGAGAGTTGTCCATTGCAATGACGTTGTTTAAGAGGAGAATCACAGCCCATAAAGCTGAAAGCCCAGTGGACGCTCTGAGCTCTGGACGTCCCTCCAAGCGTTACCCCCGACCCAGCACACGCGACCGCCACTATCGCCAAAGCAGGGATGCGCAAGACGAAGGAAGGAAGAGAGGACAGAAAGGAGGGTGAGACTGGCCTCTTCCACTGAAGGAGGGAGGTGCGTGGAGGCAGAAGTTTTTTTTTTTAAGGAGGGGAGCGAGCTAAGGGAGCGAGGGGGGGGGGGGGGGGCGAGACCCCTGTGCTATCCGGAGCTGTCTGTGTCTGATAGTCTGTCTGTTCTCACACTGTCGAAATCAATTTGCCATCCGAACTGTGGAACAAAGAGAGAAGGAAGCTTGCCAGGTCGGACACATTCAGAATGAGAGAGAGAGAGAGAGAGAAAGGGAGAGACAGAAAGAGAGAGAAAAAGAGAGAGAGAGAGAGAGAGAGAGAAATGGAGAGAGACAAAGACAGCCACAAGAGGGCATGAAGGACCTTGAGGGGAGTGAGGGAGGAGGGGAGGGTCATTTTGACTGAAGACTCTCGTGGCCTCTTCCCTCAGCATCCGCCACATTAACAAAAAAAGAAAAAAAACAAACAAAAAAAAAAACAACCCACACCAGAAATGTTACAGACCACAGGTTAGTTCATCATCCTAACTTTTAGAGTGATCTGCCCACTGTAAAACACTCACCCTGTCAAACCTTTTAAGATTTAAAATTAGTCGTGGGTTTCAAAAGAATCGATTAAATCTGATTTTTCTCCCCACGGGGGGGGAAAAAAGAAAGAATACAGGAGACGCCAAATTTGGTAACATAACGTAATGCATCATAACTTGTGTCGGAGAAAAAGGTTTTATTGATAGATTTGGTAATTTAATCTAAAGTAGTGTTTCCCTAGATTCTCAGCATGTCACATATTTGAGAATTTTATATCTTATTTTATAGCCCTATCAGCTGGCAGTGATAATCGGAAGCCTGAAAACATCAATTTGAAATGTTTGGAAGCATTCCAGAAGAGATTTGAATTTAAAAAAAAAAAAACCTTGGTTCAAGGTCACAAAAAAACGAGTGTCTTCGAACGAAACCTCAACCGTTAAAGAGCAGCGATGTTCAAATGAGGTGAACGGTTATGCATCAGACCTCATTTACGTGCAACTGACGCTCGTCTGAGCTCAGAAAACCACACACACACACACACACACAGACAGCACAGACAGAGACAAAACAAACACTTAACCCTCTCCGGTCAAATGCTCCACAGTTGTGTTGCTCGAGTACTTCTGAAGTGAGGCTCATATGCCCAGCGCTGTCTTTCTGACATTAACTATTTTAAGGATCTAAAGCAAAAGCGAGCAAGAGCTGACAAACATAAAGGAGAACAGGAGTTTAATTACAGAAGAGAGATAAAACCGGAACAGTCTGCCATTCTTCTTATAATCTAAATGTAACACGGCTACAAGGATTCCTAGCAACAAGTTAAAAAAAAACCACACACACACACGTATATTGTCTCATTGGGAGACAGTCTTACCTTGTGGCAAAGTGACTGTCATAATCCTCAATCGCTGGCTGGAATTGGTAAAAAGAACATTGCAACAGACTTCAACTGCATTTTTATATTGGACTGCCCATGCATTGCTCCAAGTGAACAGAAACAGCTGAAATATTTCACCAGCAGGTGGCGATAGTGGCGCAATCTTTTTTTTTTTTAAAGCAACATTAGAATTAGTCATATCCCATTGTGCAAGAGTAAACCAGTGAAGGCACGAAAAGGTGGAGTCAGCAGAAAAGGAGAGAAGAGACAGGTTGTGGAAAAAACCCTGACCCTGCGGCCAGCTGAACTGTGTTTGACAGTGAAATTCTGTGCGTGCACGTGTGTGTGTGTGTGTGTGTGTGTGTGTGTGTGTGTCTACCCACCTGTGTGAAGCCTGCCATGCTGTACGGCCGAGGGCGTGTCTGTGTGAGACTTTGGGCCAGCAGACGGGCAGTCAGGCCATAGTCAGGCACAGGAAGCGAAAGGTCATCTCTCTCTAGCAGGTTTCCTGTACTGCTGCTCTTCCCATGGTGCAAACTGCAGGAGAATTAACAAAAGGTCAAAAATAACAAGCCTAAACGGTAATAAAACAAACAGGCATTAGCTGATATAGCCACTCGGTGAGGTTAAACTGTGTTACATAATTATTTTTTGCAAGGAATTCATGGATTAGAGTGAACGCCCAATGAAAACACGGCACTAAAGGCATAATAGCTACTGAGTGTGTGAATCTGGTTTCTGATGTACTTACTTCACTCTGAGTTTGTCACCGTCACTATCAGGTATCACACGTGTATAAGAGAAGGGGAACCAGCCACGCCTGTAAAACAAAGGTCTTTTCTCAATGATAGTTTAGCAACAACGGAAAACCTCTGATGGCTAAAGTGGAGACAATGCATGCATGTGATAAATTACGACTGGTTTGAAAATTACTCAGCTAGCTATATAAAAAAAAAAAGGCTTTCAGAATAATGAGATTTTAGTCTTCAGTTGACCCTCTAATCAAATCTCTCTCTCTAGAACAAAGCCGTACATTTTAGTCTTTTCGTTCTCTCCGTAATGCCAGCCGTCACGCGCCTCGGGCACCAGCAGGGTAATGATGTCACCCTCGGTGAAGCTGAGCAGGGTGCTGTTGTCTCCGGCAGCGTGGGAGAAGATGGCCTGCACGCGGCTCCGGCCGTTCTTCTCCAGGCCCGCGGCCATGGAGCTGGACCTGGGCAGAGTCCTCGTCTCCCCTGAGGAGAATCCCTCATCAGTCACATTTTATTACTCGCGTACACTGTTCACGCTTTAGGTGCGTTACTGTGGCAAAGTGAGGTGAAGGGCACCTACCCACTGTGGTTTTGTTCTTGGCGGGGGCTTGTCTGCGCACAGGCAGGGTGTTGGAGTAGACCTCACTGACCTGTCTCTGAGGCTGGGATTGTGTCTGGGACTGGGGCTGGGGAGAGGGTGGCCTGCCCTGAGATAGCCCACTCTCTGTCCAGTACTCCTCTCCGTGCACCCCAGTCGTCCCATTCACCATAGACATACCATCAGGACCCATCAGCCTCTGCAAGCAGACCACAACATTCAACACAGAAATATAGAGTAGAGCTGAAGCAGAGAAAGCATTGGGGGGGGGGGGGGGGCAGAATGAAGCCAGTCAGAGCTGGTTTTAAACTGTAAAGGATAGCTGGCAAGTCAATAAAGCCCTTTGACCTGAGAGTGCTTCTTCAGTATTAACAGTGAAAGAAAAACACATCAAGAGTCTAGGGCAGTGTTTCTCAATCCTGCTCCTGGGGGACCCCTGCTATGCATATCTTCTATCTATCCTTGCTCTGAACACACCTGATTAGTGTGATTAACATGCTCTTGATTAAATCAGGTGAGCTCAGCCAATCAGAAGTGCCACTGATGAGTTCAGCCAGGTAGGTTGAGCAGGGGCGGATGGAAAACGTGCAGAGCAGGGGTCCCCCAGGAGCAGGATTGAGAAACACTGGTCTAGGGAACACATCAGCTGTGACTTCCAGCTGCATGGATATTGAAATTCTGTGAGTGTCCTTCTCCTTGTCAGTGCACTTGACAAAAGGGTTGCTCACAGATTCAGAACTGAAGTGGTGACTCATCTTGAAAAGGACTAACAGAGCAGAACAGAAGCCTGGACATGTTTCCCTCTCACTCTCAAGATCAAATAAACATTTAGCTCTGTGACGATGTAAACATCTGAATTGTTTTATACATGCGCATGCAAGCGCACGCACGCACGCACACACACAGTAAACATCTGAACTGTCTTCTACATGCACATGTGCACAAAACCACACACACACACACATAATGTAAACATTAAATTGTTTTATACATGCGCGTGCATACAAACACTCACTCACTCACTCTCTCTCTCTCTCTCTCTCTCTCCTGTACCATGACAAATGCTGGCATTCAGTCTGTGCCAGCAGAGCACATATTGAGCTTTTAGTGTAAATTAACCCCTTTTAGAGTTTGGGTATTGAATGTGCATGAAATAGATTATACCCTGGTAGGTACAAAAATCCAGACCCAGCAGTAAGTAACAATAAACCCAATCAAGTATTCCACGATTGTGTTCTCGGTCAGACTCACCCCCTGGTGTCCCAGACCACCCCCCATAAAGGCAGCCAGTTCTGGGGGCACAGGCAAGGGCTGGGCTCCAGGGATGGGGTCTGAGATGATGAGGTTCCCCTTAGATGAGTGTAGGGGGCTGGCAAGGTGGCTGCTGGAACCAGAGCCCAACTGTTGGACCAGGAGCATGGCTCTATCTGGAAGCTTGTTGGGGTCTGAGCATGCCTGTTGCCACACTGGGATCTTCTGAGTGAGCAAATCCTTACCCTACAGAGAAGAAAAATCGGAAAAGAAGCGAAGAACTTAAGATCTTGCCAAAACTCCTCTCTGTGGAGGGCTTGATGACAGTCGTGCTCTGATACTCCACAAGAGTTAGAAAATGAGTCTTCCCATCTCGATTACAGTGACACATGTATTACACTAATGAGCTGAGAAATTCTTAATTGCCTTGTAGACACAGTATCATTAATTGACTGTGTGTGAGTGTGAAGCCTGACTCCTCAAATTCCTTAAGGCTCTACTCTTCCTGTTTGAAACAGTTTCTAAAGAACGGTTGAGACCGTAATCTGTGGTAGTCCATCTCCTTCCCCTGTCTCTATATGGCCATAACAAGATCTCTCTCTCCTCCCTTTTCCTCTGACCCCTCTGTATTGCTTCAAGTGATTCACAGCAGAGCCTTGGAGAAAGTCTCTCTTTCTCTACATTCACTTCTCTCTGTCACCCTCTCTCTCTCTCTCTCTCTCTCTCTCTCCTGCCATTAAGAACACTTGAGCCTGTTCTCAGTGATCTCTTCCCACACAAGCCAACATGTAAATTAGTTGTTCAACTGAACAGTCTTCAAACAGGAGGACATCTCTATCATGCCCTTCCTTATAACCAGAGATTTATATAACAAAGCACCCTAGCACTGTATACACACACACACACACACACACACACACACACACACACGGTGTATTTCATAGGGCTGTACGCTGTCAGATCACCTGCTGAACATAATAATTGCTCTTTTCAGTCTCTCTGCCAGTTCCTAATGACAGGACCTTCCAGTGGGAACAAGCAACAGTTATGATAAATAATTGAAATGTCAGAAGATGACATCAGCCACTTTATGAAGGTTTATGGAATAAAAGCTTAGACTAGCACAGATGGGGGAGAAAAAAGAAGATCATTGTCTTTTTGTAATCAGGCTAAACCAAAGGAAGCTTAGATGAGACACACAGCGCAGTTCTCTCAAGGAATTGCCATGGAAACTGCTAATGTTCAAAGGGATGGTTTGTAAATTTCACATTGAGTTTCATCATTGTTGATTGTTATAGAAAAAAAAAAACTGTTACAAAGAAGAACATTCCCAAACCTTTCCATGATAGGCACTGCTGTTCTTGGCCACGGCACACTGGCGGTCCACCAGGAAACAGTATCTTCTCCGCTCCTCGGACAGTGCGGTCTTGTAACCCTCGGCGATGAAGTTGTCCAGTTCACTCTGTTTGCTACTGATAGTCTCCACATACTGATGAAAAAACAGAGACCAATGTAACATGAGTAAAAGTTACAGGGATGTTTACTGTACAACCTGACTTTATTGGCAGAAAAATCTACAAAGATACATTTACAGGTTAGACACACACACACACACACACACACACACACACACACACACAAATTCTCACTTAACGATGATGTAATCAAACTGTATCTCTACTGTGTGCTATGTGAGAGAAGATGCAATCAGTAAGCACCCTGTGAATGGGCAGACTTCGTTTGCAAGTGTTCCATATGCGCGGTCATTTTTCTCTTTCTGTAAGTATGTTTACTCAGTGTTCCTTTCTTTATTTTTTCTCGATTTCTCTCATCAGCGCAGCTCTTCGTACGAGCCAAGCTGGCGTTCTTTCTCTCCCGGCAGGAGTTCCACAGACGGAAATGTCAGCATCGTTTCAGAATTCATTATTTCAACACATCCAGGTGTTTCGACGCTCTAATGCAATTTCCCCCCCCAACAATAGGCAGAGGGGACTCCCCGCTGCCCTACCCGCATTCTTATTGATTTCAATCATATTGGAGCAGCCGAACCAGTCACCCTGGGCCAGGAAGATGCGTCTTAATGAGCAAAGCGTTGCCGCCGCCGTTACGGATCAATGCCAGGACTTGGCGCAGAAGAGAAGCTTAATGACTCAGAGAGAGAGAGAGAGAGAGAGAGAGAGAGAGAGAGAGAGAGAGAGAAAGAGAGAGAGAGAGAGAGAGAGAGAGAGAGAGAAAGAGAGAGAGAAAGAGAGAGAGAGAGAGACAGGAGAAGGAGAAGGAGCGTGGGGGGGGGGGGGCTGGAGTTGGGGGGGGGGGGGGGGGGGGGGGGGGGTGAGGAGAGGATAATCCTCAAACAATGTTCATATCTAATGAAAGCAGAAGCTCTCTCCAATGGCCAATTGTGCTGAGAGTCAGTGAAGCACCCAACAGCCTCAGTGAAGAGGCTCTACGGATCGTTTTAGCTGCAGACTGACTGAAACCCGCAGAGGAACAAGCAAGTCTAAGAACTGTGGGGCTTTTGGGAAAGCCCTGAAACAAGGTAAGGTCCAATATACAAAAAACAAAAGGAAGTGTGAGAGGACATAATATGAAGTTAATGCAAAAGCAAGCTAGCTGACGTGTTTGGCAAACATTCTACAATCATAAGTGACCTGTGATTAAATGAAATTTAAGGGGTATTCGAATAACACCTAAAATTGGTGACAAATGTGTCTGAGACTGAACAGCAAAGTGAGTTCTGACATAGGGGGAAATACTGTAATAGCAGAACATATGAGAGTTGGAGTTCGATCTAGTTTCCGCTCAGTTTCTATTTCAGTTTAAAGTTGCAAGTCCGTATTTCTACCACTGGTTGGTGCTGGTTTCCCATTGATGTCACAGGAGAGGTGCTGGGAATATTGAGAACACTTTTGAAGAGGAAGTTCAGGCAAAAATTAACTTAAAAAAACAAAAAAAAACCCCAAAAAACTGCAGAAATCCACTTCCCTTGAAGCAAAAAATCTTTCAATACTGGAGTCTAACAAGTGGCCGATACAGTTAAAAGGAGACGTCTGTACGCCACGCCCCAGAGAGGATGGGAGCCAGATGCATGTGATTTCTAGGGCATGAGTTAAGCAGGGAGCGATCCACTTATGCCAGCACTGCTGAATCATATGGGTCGTACCATTTCCACGCACTTTGCATGTTCACTCACGGCGACACCGAGTAACCCAAGAACGGAAGAACGCTCGATAGAGGATGTCACGAAGGTACGGTGAACAAGACAAAAGACAAAAGACAAAAGACAAAAGACGCGAACCCACTCCAATCTTCTGCCCCTCCCCCAAAGCCTCCTATATTTTTTTTCCCTCAAAAAAGACAATTTAAAGATAGAACTGTGCCATGAGTCCGTGAGTCATTAAGCTTACTGCAGGGAAAGGGAGAAGAGGAGGAAAAAGGACACAAGGAGAGTGAGGAAGGAGGAGAAAAGTACAAAAGGAGGAAAGAGAGAACGCCCCGCCTGTACGTTCAGTGGTGACCATTTTGGCAGAGTACGGGGCTGACAGGCGTCAGGACAAGCGTGACAGGGCTGACAAGTCCAGTGCGGTGTGATGGATTGAAAGAGAGGGAACTCTAATTTCAGATATGGCAGCTGTCAGATACGGTTTGATTATGAGGTGACGAAGTGCAGGGTGCAAATAAACTGCAATTGTGGCATACAGTATAAGACAATTCACCACAGTTCCCTCAAACCAATGACATAATGACTTCTGAAAAGCTGCCCGACCAGTCCAACCTCTTTCTCCTGGCAAACTGCACCTCTCTCTTTCTCCTTCTCTCCTCCTCGTACGGACGCGCACACAAAAAAACAAAAACAGAAAGAAAAAGAAAACATACATGTGAAATAAGACACAGAAGCCACGGGAAACTCCAGGTGCTGATATTGCCAAAAGTCCTGGACAACTTTAGATTAATAAGATGGAGCTTTATTACAGTCCTCCTGCTGTGTCTCCTTCTGTAGCGTTGGGTGTTTGTTTCATGATAGAAGAAGACGATTTATAATTGGTGAAATGATAAAGTGAACTGTGCAGTGCCTTCATTAAGTGTTATATCGTTGGGAAAAGTCGGAGGAGACAGAAGGAGGCATCCCCCTTCCTGTCAGAGAAGAATAACTTAGCAGGGACTACAAAGCCGTTTCCTGGAGGCTCTTCCCATCGCCGGCTCATATTCTCAGATCTGCTTAGCTCTGTTCTTATTTTCCCCCCTGCATCAGCATTTCTTTAATGTGTTATAGCCCCCCCCCTCCCCCGGAATGCCAGGACCTACTCTAGATCTCTCAAGTCCACTACGTGTCACTGTCACTGCTTAATATCTAACACTCAGCAGTGTGATCCCGTGTGTGTGTGTGTGTGTGTGTGCGTGTGTGTGTGAAGTGTGAGTGTGTGCGTGAAAGAGAGAGCGCGCTTGTATGTGTGTGAGAGGGAGAGGATTGCACAATTGTGAATGAGAGGGTAATTAAGAGAGCTTGTATATGCACGTGTGTATTTATGTGTGTGTGTGCGCGTGTGTGTGTGTGTGTGTATGTGTGCATGTGTGCAGGCATTAGTGTGCATGTCCAATCCTATTCTGGTGCCAACAAAAACAACAACAGCAACAACAACAACAGCGACAACAAAAAGAAGTAGAATATGACATCACAGCTGCGAAGAGCTGATAGAGCCCAGTTTATATTCCTCGCTGTACCTAAGACCACTCCAGTCAACTAAATAATTAGCTAATTAGCATCTTCAGAGGGGCTTTAACGATTAATGATTTCACAAGCAGCAGGCAGCAGTAAAACGGAAAAAAAAAAAAAAAAAGATGAGGAGAAAAGTATGAGTGTGGAGGAGAGCAAAGGACACACCAAAATGAAGTAAAAAAAAAATAACAAAAACAACATAACATGAGATGAGATGAGGGAGGGAACATGAGAAAAGTAATCCACTTTCACTTAAAAAAAAAAAAAGCTTCAGTATGATTTGCTAGGCGTGGGCTTTCGGCGGTATAAAATGGAGAAACACATAAACAACCATTTAAACACCCCCATCATTTTCACCACAGCAGTCATCTGTGTCTATCTGCGTTCCATTCCCCTCAAGTCTCATTCTCCCTGTGGCTTTCAGAGGATGGATTTACAGTAGCAAGTGAATCATGGGTGTATGCTATTTTATGCATGTGTGTGTGTGTGTGTGTGTGTGTGTGTGTGTGTCTGAAAGAGAGAGAGTGAGAGAAAGAGAGAGAGAAAGAGAGAGAGAGAGAGAGAGAGTGAGAAAGAGAGAGAGAGAGACAGAGAGAGAGAGAGACAGAGAGAGAGAGAGACAGAGAGAGAGAGACAGAGACAGGTTCAGGCATTACGATCCCCACTGGGTTCTTGTGTAAATGAGTAGACTTCCAGCGCTTTTGCCCACAGTTGCACTATTCGTATGAAAGCGGCAGGGAGAGCAAATGAAACTGGAGATTGCTTTTTCATTTCTGTGCTGCCGTGTGACAGGACAGATAAATGTCTGACTCTCCGTCTGTCTGCAGTTGGGCTACCTCTCTCTAACACGCATCATCTGTCTTACACGGCTAACCTGTGGAACAATTATCCAAGTATAGACATAATGTGTTCCTGTCTACAGTCTAAACGAGTCACACAACATTAACAAATGTTGATATACAATCATAGCCTTCACCTAGACCTTATCCTCCACCAACAATGCATCTGAAGAGAAAGCAAATACTCGTCAAATAATTCGGATCCGTCTAGCACTCTTCATTCTGACAGCTACCTGAAGAAACATGCTTCATACTTGCCCCTTCAGGCAAAAAATTTCAGTCTATACATAAATGAGCAGTTCCAACATACATAAAGGAGGAGCTTGAAACGGGAGCTATAAACAGGTTTCTCTGACTCTCTCTCTCTCACACACACACACACACACACACACACACTAATAGGACTAGAAAGCCATGAATTGTGTGGAAAGAGAGGGTTGTGGAGAGGGGAAACGGGGTTGAGAAAGCCCTGTTTTCACAGTCGGTAAAGCATGAAAGGTTTCCCCTGATCCCACGGATACAGGGTGAACACAGACCGAGTCAGGTTCCCGAAATCGATTTGCGGTAAAACTCCACACACTTGCTGTCACGGGTGAGCAGTCCTATCAAACACGACTAGAGTAACACACAGTAATCAGAGAGTGAACACAGCTCTGTTCCACTGAGCACTCACAGTCTAACACCAAACAGCCACGACACCACTGTATGGTGTGTGTGTGTGTGTTTCAGCATTCCTAAACAGGCTGGCTGAAGCAGAAAAGCACTGCTTGTACAAAACACCTACACTCTCCATCCTCCCACTCTGGTTAGGGTATAACTCAGCGTTCAGTCCACACACACACACACACACACACACACACACACACACACAGAACTGTGGATTAACATTAACTTCGGCGCTTTTCCATTTGTATTCTTTCCATGATCATCAGAACATCCAGTCCTTCACCTGAACCCAACATTTAAGAAGTACAACTCCGTCCCATCACATCCCAGCTGCAGACCATGTGGAGTGAAGAGAGATCCAGTCTGATTAATGTCCAACTGCCCTCAGCAGTCAAGAGATGTCTCACCTGCATCTCCTTCTCTCCATACTTGGAGGGGTTCTTGCTACCCTGGCTCTTCCTCCGCAGCTTCTTCAGCTCAGCCTGGCACTTCTCCAAACTCTCTCCTTTGCTCTTGTGTTCCATCTGGTATTTCTTCAGTGCTGCCTTCAAGAGATCAGAGAGAGAGAGAGAAACACTGACAGAGTTGTCATGTATGAAACCGGCAGATCGGATTGAATATGTTTCGAGCGTTGCCCCAAATTGTAAAGTGATCGGTTTGAGGATGATACTATGAGAGAGGATCAATTAGGAGAGGCGCAGAATTGCCATAGCGACACAAGAAGAACAAGTCGGATGTTGTGCGAGTGCATTTAACTGGTCTTCAAATCAAAGGCTGTTTCTGGAACACAATTCAATGCCCAAAAAATGGCTTGGAGTAATTGTAAGAGCGTGGTCTTGACTTCACATATACGCTTGAAAACGTTCAGAGAATTCAAACTTCAGACTTCTCATTTGCCACAATTACTTGGTAGACTATAAATGTCTTGGCTCTTTGACCAGAATGCTTTGCATAGCAGGAAAGCATCCAAGGGTTGACATCTGTGAATGATTGAGCATGGACGATCTACCCAGGGCAAATACTTGCTTAACTGAATGTCAGGGAGAACAGACATTGGAAAGGATGTGATTCTGGTAGTCTAATGGACACAAGTGTGCCTTCTGCATTACGTGCTAAACCGCACATGCTTGCCTATTAATAATTCACATCGGAAAAACGCGGGCTGACAGCTATTACAGACTATGCACTTTTCTGAGGATTTATTTAACCATACGGGTGGTATTTTAACAGCATGACTGCAGACAAAATGAAAGCGCACACAGGGAAGTCAGCTCGTACAGAAGTGAGCTTCTGCTACCGTCACTGTACAGTGGGCTAACGCCGAGTTAATCAGCGAACTTTGAAAACACAAAAGCCTATCTGACGGCCTGAGCCAGGCGATCTCTTGGCCTGACATTCATACAACGCAGAAGGAAAATATTTCATAACTGATCATGTATCTTTGAAGATCACAAACATCTTTGCAATTTAATCTCTACAGCGACAGTCAAATGTTTACGGTTTCTGTTGAACGGAACCACTAACCAAACTACCTACAAAAGACAAAATGATAGGGAAACAGCAGGGTAATGTTTTAATTCAAATCATCTGAACGGAATCTAATGACAAGCAATAGCCCATCCCCCTGCAAAAGGTACAGCTACACGGAGCTGTGCAGCTCTGCTTTCAGCCCACTCATTCTAAAGATAACACTGAGAGCGATGCTCCACAGATACTTTCATCTCGCATGAATTGTTTAGTTTAATTTGTTCAACGTGTAAGTGAAAAATGGGAGGGATGGGAAATAAAACTGGCACAAATATTAAGAGAGAAAAAAAAACAAAAAAAAAACAGGGGCAATGTCTGAGTGCTTCAGCAGAGAGTTTCAGTAGACACATACATAAAAAGACCACAGTCTAAACTGTCAATCAAACCATCTCCCCTGACGACAGGTCTGGAGAGTCCATGTACAGCTTGATGTGGGGACTAATGCTGAATTATCAGTGCTAATCTGTATCTAGAATGTTCTCTGAAGAGGGAATGTGGAGGAACTTACGGTTAGGTATCGAGCATCCAACTCCACTTTCTTCTCCAGTTCTGACAGAAGCTCATTGTGAAAAGATTTCAACTGGTGAAAGACATCAAGAGACAAGAGAAGTCACTAAGAGTGTCAAAGACATGGACTGATATGATGTATTAGATTGTTCTCTGGCTCCTATCAGTTAATAGAGGAGGCTATGGCAGACTAACACTGAGACCCATAGCCAAATGGTCATTCAAGCAAAATAATGGGTTTGGTTTTGGATGTTTGGGCAAACTTAAAACCTCAATTGTGTCATCAGTAAAATATGCAGTATGAGATTGCACTGTTGAGTCTAAACTGAAAAGGAGGTGATTTACATCAAGCGTGGTACACACCATTTCCTCTAACTGCACTTGAATCTGTCTGTGGACCTCAGCCATCTGGAAGAGCACATCCCCTACAGAGAGAGAGAAAGATAGACACATTATTCACTGAGTGAGAAAGAAGGGAAAGAGAGAGAGAGAAAGAGAGAAAGAGAGAGAGAGAAGGAGAGAGAGAACCCCAACGTGCAGAGAGACCATGCAGTCACGTAAGACAAACACAGAGAAGACAGGCGAATGAAGCACACGATGAAACAGTCATGTCACAACAATTAAACACACACTCACACAAAAAGACAAAAAACAAAGACAAAATTTAAAAGAAAAAAAGAAAAAGAAAAAACAAACAAAACACTGACAAGGACATCAAACAGGATGGTAGGGAAGAAAAAAGGCAAACTGGGAAGAAAGGAATCTTAAAAGAAACTCTAAAAGATTGAACATTTCAAAAGGGTTGTACAAGCCAAGTGATAAACTTAAAAAAAAAAAAAAATCTTATTCTTCAAGCTTATGTAACTGTAATTTTAGAGATCAAACATTTCGCTTAATTCGTATAACTCTCTATAAAAATGAGACTAATGGGAAATAGGCAGAACAGCAAAACTCTGAACAAAGGAATAACAAAATGAAAAGACAAAAGGAGAAAAGGAAAAGGAGAGCCATGCAGCCGGTGGAGGTCGTTTGCTTTTTTTTTTTTTTTTTTTAATTTGTCTTTTTATATATATATATACCTACATGCTGCCTCTTCTGAATATGCAATGCATTGAAAAAGGAAAAGGAACAAAAAGATCTAGATTGAGCAGAGGAGACAGGAGAGGAGAAGACCTGCTGACACACTGAGAGAAATCTACTAAGAGCAATGGGAGACAAACATGACACCAGTGCAACCTGCCTCAGGTTTGAGAAAAGACCAGAATGTTCTAGATGCTCCCTCATTAAACCAAAATGGCACTTGAAAATAAGTAAGTACATATATAAACATATCCGATTGACTTAGCTCTTAGCATACAATTAGCTTTTAGCGTACAATTAGCTCTTAGCATACGATACGTTTGTCTCAAAGTCTTTAAAGTTAGAAATTATATGACACTTTCCCCCTGATTTGAATGTAGAGCTAAAGTAGAGGGCAGCAATGTTAATCTTTGAATTAAGTAGGCCAATATGTGTGCAAGGCAGGTTAAGAGACACACACACACACACACACACAGCGCCTGCACTCCGCTACTGCTTCTTAAAACCACTGAGGTTTAATTAGTAGGCCATCATAAAAGAATATTCGGTAGGGGAGGGAAAGCTCTGTGCAAGCAAATATATTTTAATATAAGATGATTGGACAGGCGCAGAGCTGCACTACTGAGGCCCATTTGGAAGCATTTCATTTGAGGCTCCTCAGATTATATTCCACGATACTGCTGTTACACACAGACTGAGACACACAACACACAACTGATAGAGCGTTTTAGCAAGACGCACACTGGACATGAAGAAAACAAAATTAAGAAGCAGAAACAAGTCAGAGAAGCAGAAGCAAGCATACATTTTTTTTGTTCATATCACATGTAAGACACACGTTTATTACTGAATGAAAGAGAGCTTCAAATTTGACAGCTGCAAAGGAGCCAGGTTGAAGTGACGGACAGATAACGGTTTATTGAACACACGCCTGTTACAGTGTTATCTGTGCAGTGAGGTTTCTGTGTTAAATTCTGAAAATATCTTCAGCACTGTTCAGTCAGATCCAGTGTATTGTACGTCAGCACCATAAGCTGCTTCTTGTTAGTATCACAACCAATAATTGGTGTTCAGTTAGGCTCTTATACACACATCCTCTCTCTGGACCATAAACTGCTATAGTGAGATTCTGACATTTTTGTTTCTTGGTGGATCGACCCAAAGCCCCCCCCCCCCCCCCCCCCCCCCCCCCCCCAAGTGGACAGCAATTTGGGATAGAGATGCAACATTGGACACATAGCAAAATGGTGTGCCATTAGTGTGCCCACACACCGACGTGTTCTCTAAAATGTGAAAACAAGCATGAACATTCTGTCTCACACAGACACACACACACATACACACGCACACACATACAGACCATTGAAGTCCTCTTGCTCTCAGCAGGCCACTTACTAAAGCCGATTACTAGATAATCAGCTCTGATCAGAACCACTCAGGCTTAGGCTCTAAGGGGTTCTGTTCACTGTTCTTACAGGCTCTTTCAATTAACAAATGCGATGTTATAATCCAGAAAGCCAACAAAAAACATCCTTTTCCCCCCATCCCCAACATTTTGAACAATTAGAGAAATTTAACTTTAAGGGACAACTTGGGCCCTTTTGGTAAAGGCTTTGAGATAGTTCCACGTTAATTATCATGACATCATGACTAATTATCATGACAGCAATGACATCACTATTATCTGTTTTCTATATTCTATATAGACGGCACAAAAAGTAGAGCTTAACCTAAAATCTAGTATGGCACAACTTTAGTGATAGTCATTGTCAAAATGTGGCAAATGAGAGAAAATGCAGAACACGTTCTGCTGGAAATGCTTGCCAACTGACATCACATTACAGTAGCAGCAGTGCTTAGTGGGTGTGTGACTATGGGCCTGATTACAGAAAATTTCCACCAGAAGGGGAAAAAAAAAATACACCGTTTTCACTCAGGCACTCTGTGGTCAACATTCCAGGTGGATCCTAGACCTCTGTGTGTCTAACAGGTCGGTAGAGGAAGTTAAGGGGCGAAGTTGAAGATGGAACTTCAAGTCCAGACGTGACGGTGAGAACGAACACGTAAACAAAACACAGGCTCACACATATGCATACACACACACACACACACACACACACACACACACACACACACTTCCAAAGGGCTAGTTACAGTCAGTGGCAGATGAGTGAACAAGTTCTGGTTTCCACCTTCCAAAGCCTACAGCCAGAACAATGAGACTCAGTCAGCCAGCAGACACCCCCAGGTGAAGTCAACACCCACGACCATGCATGTCTCTACACGGATGTGTGTGTGATTGTGTGTGTGTTGGTTCTAGGAATACCTCAATGACTGACACACACATTTCCATTCCACAACAGCCAAACAGATCACTGCTCAAACTTTACCCTACGCACACACTACCCAGATCTAACACCCGCACAGACACAGCTTACTACCCTTCTGGGTATATGGCTAAGAGAAAGAGGAGGTGATGCACTTTTTGGAGAGGAGGAATAGAGAGGACGGAGCAGATCTGACAGGACAGACCAGTCTTGGAGGTGGAGAAATGAATGTGAATCAGCAGCGAAGGTCAAACATGGATCACAGCAGGGTGTCATGGAAACGAGGAAAAAAAAAAAAAAACAGTTAGGAGAGTTGTTGCCAAAGGAGACACAGAGCGAGACGGAGCCAGCTCCAGTTAGTTTCACCACATAAAATGGAGGATGTTCTGCATTCTCTGTCGTCGTGATGAAGAAAAATCTACGGCTGCTCTCTTTCCAAACCGTGGCTAAGTCTCTCACTGTACAGTCAGGGAGAAGAAAAGGGGGATGGGTGTGTGGGGTTAAATTATTCTCAACAGTCCTGCCAGTACCGCTGACCCTGAATACACACAGAAACACACACACACGAATTGCTGAGGGAATGTAGTCTCTTGCCATGATTCACAGTTTGATTGTCGGCACACAGGGGAAACATGTGTGAGGAGTGACAGAGCACAGCTGATAATGGAACTGAGAGCAGCGTGCGTGTGTGTGCGTACACAAACAAAAACATCTTCATTTGGGGGTAAGGGTAAAGGGGGATCCTCTCTGGTCAGCTGAAAATGGATCACTCACTCTCTCACTGTCTCTCTTGTGTTACAGTGGATGACATGCCTCTGTGGTTGTTTCCCATGTGACTACAGAGATGCAATGCCAAGAAGAGGGCCCTGCTTATTACTGAGAGATCTTCAGGGTTCTGTGTGTGTGTGTGTGTGTGTGTGTGTGTGTGTGTGGGCGTGCACGCACGCGCATGTGAGAGAGAGTATAAATGGGTTTGTGCCCTGCTATACTTAAGTGACCAAGGATCTGGTTAATCACAAACATGCCTGAAGGCCTGGCAGGTCAACACCTCAGCCTACTGACTCACTAAGTCAACCCCCCCCCCCACCTATGCTGGCGTCACCACTTCCCCATGTAGGTCGAGGAGTGAGAGAGAGAGAGAGACTGATCTGGGAAGTTCCATAACAGTATGCAGAGTGGTAGCACATGCCTAAAAGTGTCTCAAAAATGTCCCATTCCACAAAACTACAGTTCTGAGCATGTGTGGGTGAAAAATGAAATGAAAGTGAGAAAAAGAGAGCGAGAGATAGGAGAGAGAGAAAGAAAGAAAGAAAGAAAGAATGAGGGGAAAGAAAGAAAGAAAGATCAGAGAGAGGCACACCATGAGAGACAATAGAGTATGTGAATGTGCCAATTAAAGCCAACTCAGATGCTCATTACTCTAAAGTGCAGAATACGTGATTTGAGGAGAGAGAGAGAGAGAGAGGAGAACGGGGGATACTCTCAGCACATTCTGTGCCTCTCCAGGACAGACCTCTCTGATGGGAAAAGTGTGAACTGCCAAACGGCCCTAGACGTGACATTAATGAGGAACACGGATTGGAGTTTGCCAGAAAGTGAGAATGAGCGAGAGAGAAAAATCTGTGATAAGACCTAAAGAAAAAAAAGAAGAAGAAAAAAAAAAACCCCAACAAAAATCTCGCTTTTAATCAAAGACGTTGTAATTCCAGGGAGCATCATTTACAGCTCACTTAGAGGGAAGCACACAGCGCCATGTACTGACACGCACAGAATGGCAAAGTAAGAGCGCAGTGCTGAAAACTCTCTGCTCAAGGTTGAGTATGCCAGAGCGTGACCCCAGGCAACAGCACGCTTAAACGAGAGAAGGAAACGCCTAAGACTCGTCATGATAGAAAAAGAGGAAACAGAGAAGTGGATGAGAGAGGAAGACAAAGCAAAAGAGCAAGAGACAGAGAAAGCGAGAGAGAGAGAGAGAGAGAGAGAGAGAGAGAAAGTGAGAGAGAGAGATTGTAATAACTATAATTAGGATGAAATGCTGTCTTTGTAATAAAGCTCTGCCCAACGAGTGGGGGAAAAAGTTCTAATTTGAAGAGACGCTCCACCAAAGCTCATCAGTTTCTGTATAGGACTGCTGTCTGGACCAGACTACTGCTATTGTGAAGCACTATTCAGGCTGTCACAGAAATACATAGAGGGTTTATCATATCACATATCCACTATCTGCTATGGAGATCAAATCAACTCAGTGAAGCTCTTCATCTGGACAAATGGTTTAAACAATTTCGGTTAAGGGAGACGACGAATGCTCTGAGGGTCTCCGTATGTGTGCGTGTTATTGGTGTCAGCTCAGGTGTGCCAAGAAATCAAATCAAGGGCGAGGTGAAGGAGTGTGTGGGCCTCTGTTCTCCCAGCATGCTATGCGGCTCTCAGAAATAGAGCAGGAGAAAGCTGGGCTCCTGGGACAGCCAGGCCGGGCTAATAAAAGAGCTTCTCTGCTCTCCTTCCAACAGGGCCAGGTGCTACAGAGAGAGAGAGAGAGAGGGAGAGAAAACCTAGACAAGAGCTGGTGGTACTACATTATGAATTCTCTCTCTCTCTCTCTCTGCTATATGTCAGAGCTCAGATCTCCAGCAGTGTCCTAACCCCTGAACACAAGGCACATAACTCCTCTCAGCAAGCATCCATTTACCAACAGCGATTAGCTGTGCTCCTCCCAAATCCATTAACCTCGAAAAGACAATTATGCTAAAATGGGCAATTTGCCTCGATTCTTCTTCTGTTAGGCTTTTCCAAGGATAATTACTGAAGTTATTGGATCTTACTTATGTATATATTTTTCCCCAATGTGCACACAGATGCACAAACTGAATCTGTCCCTCCTTTCCCATTTGCATTGATATCCCTAATTACTTGAGAGACAAGACACTTGATCCAACCCAGCGGAGAGAGTACAAAACACTGAGCAGTGGAAACCTGACGAATCATCAACTGTTATGACTAAAACAGTATTTAGATTATGGAATTATGGAATCAACTCACTGTGGAATTGAGCATTTCAATAAAGAGTGACACACAGCCATAACAGAGCGCAAATGATATAATCTTTTTTACAAAATCAGCGAAATTTTATATTCTGACGTGTTCCAAAAATCACATTACCTGACTCTTCACTGGGAAATGATAAGAATCATAACAGCCTAAAATGAGCAGAATCAAACCACAGTCAAAAAAACAATAAAGAAAACATGAAAAACAATAACATATATACTGTGTAGTATATTTCTCTGAGGAGAGAATCCATCTTAAGTGTGTAGACTTTTGATACTTTTATGTCCAGAAGAGACATCCATGCGGATGGAATTAGGAATTAGGGACTAAATGTGTGAAGGTGTCCTCTGTGTGTGTGTGTGTGTGAGAGTGTGTGAGAGACAGAGAGAAAGAGTGTGTGTGTGTGTGTGTGTGTGTGTGTGTGTGAGAGACAGAGAGAAAGAGTGTGTGTGTGTGTGTGTGTGTGTGTGTGTGTGTATCTGTGTGTGTCTGGCTTATGCACGGTTAATGGAATGAACAGAAAACCTGTCATCTGAGGACAGCAAAAGAGGATAGAGCGAAATAAGTCTCTTTGGGTAGACGACACTTTGAGAAAACAATTACTGGGTGTATTCAATATTCCATTAAACAGTAACTAGAAAGTAATGGTCTGTTTACATGTATGAAAGAGGGTTGAGGTGTTGTTACTCACGCCGATATAAAACTCTCCCATGTCTGGCAGCGTAAGAGCTCTGAGCATAATGGTGTGATGTAATGTGGGGAATGAAAACAAGGGGAGAGAGGGAGAGGCAGAAAAAAAAAAAGACAGAATGGGTAGGAGGGAATGAGTGGGAGGAAGAGTGACAGGGGGATCATTATCCTAAACAGACTAGTGCGTGGGCGTGTGTGTGTGTGTGGGAGAGGGGGTGGAAGAGACTGGGAGGGTGCACACACACACACACACACACACACACACACACAATGAGGGAAGGAGAGATAGAAAGAGAGAGAGATTTATATTAGGTGTAAGCGTTATCTGACATGAAGGCCACTTGTATCCAAGGACATGAGAGAGCATAATGTTTGTGTGTATGCGTGT
The DNA here is from genome assembly GCF_902362185.1 of Chanos chanos. Classification (NCBI taxonomy): domain Eukaryota; kingdom Metazoa; phylum Chordata; class Actinopteri; order Gonorynchiformes; family Chanidae; genus Chanos; species Chanos chanos. The sequence goes on from NC_044507.1 coordinate 15,823,509, forward strand.
CATGTGTAAGTGTGTCTCAATAATGGGGTGTGTGTGTGTGTGTGCACGCGTGAGTGAGAGAGAGAGAGAGAGAGATACAGAGAGAGAAACTGAGAGGGAGAGAGAGACAGAGAGAAAAGAGAGAGAGCAGCATCGTTTCATATGTGTAGGCGGAGAACCATTTACAGTCCGTCTCGATCTGAACCCCCATGGCTTTCTCACCGAGTACAAAAAGAGATAGAGATGAGTGCAGAATTGCCCAGAAGCAGCAAGCATTTTACCGGCGAGAGAGAGAGAGAGAGAGAGAACTAGCTCCATTGGACCACGCAGTGAATGTTCATTCCAATCTAAAAAGAGCCTTCAAGCCGCAGTCGGACCCACGACTTACCATCTCTCGCACGACTGAATCACCATCTCCAGCCTGATCAGGCCAAACGACTGCACAAACGCATTTTGCCACTGGTGCCACGCACCTTTATGCACCTTTTTACTAGTCTTCCTCAGTTTACCATCTCACCGCCAGTGAGTTCAGTGTCACGTATCATAACCAGACTGTTTCAAAAGCCAGCTGACTCTGGTTAACCATTGACGCCATAGCTGTCTGTGGGAAAGGCTAAATGACAAGCCTGTAATCCTCTGTGTAAGAGCGGAGAGGTGCAGCTAAGACTTGTACCCCGAGAATTTCATATGGAATTTCAATAAAAAGCCTTGATTTCTCCCCTGAGACGTATAGAGAGAGAAAACAATAGTACTCTATGGGTGTGTTGAATGCACAACAGTGGAGGAGTGGAAGAAAAACAGCACTATTATTATCCACATGTTGACCATCTGTCATTTCTCTCTCTCTCTCTCTGTCTGTCCCCCTTTTCCTCTCTCTCTCTCTCACCCCCTCACATGCAAAAACCACAACCAAAACCTGTTAAATGCATAGTGAAAGCCTTTAAGATGTCCCTTTTGTTCATGGCACAAGACAATTCAAGGGGAAACACTGTCTCGCTCACACACACACACACACACACACATACAGGGCTTGCAAAGCAAGGAGAAATGAGTGATTACACACACTCTGGAGTTGAGTGTGTAGAGAAAGCTTGGTATTGGTGACAGTTTATGAAGAAGAATGCCACAAGTTTCTGAGTTTCTTTTGGAGGAAATGAGAGAGAAGGAAGAGCTAACATTCACAGTGTCCTGACAGGAGTCAGTACTCCTAATTTTTGAAGCAGCAATGAAAACAGGATGGGAGCAAAGGATGACTGACCGCTGATGGAGAGAATTTTGCCAAGAGAGGCAATACGCTTAACTGGCAAAATGCTGTGCAAGATTAGCACACACACAAAAGATAAATCAATCAGAAACAAACACAACAGCATCCTGTTATCTGAACGGAGGTGTATCACTGAGGTTGTGAAAGACAGAACTCTGAGGGCAAGATAAAGTTCCATGAATTCCCAGGGAAGAGAGAGAGAGAGAGAGAGAGCGAGATGGAGGCAGAGGGAGAGCGAGAACGCGAAAGCACAGAGAGTACATGGAAGCTAGAGACTGATTCAAGTGCAAATAGCCTTTCATAGCTCAAATGAGAATTTGAATATACTGCTGAGCATGCCTGTGCATGGAGGGGACATTAGCCGTGAAGACGTGGGGAAATCTCCCCAGTCAATAAAGGTCTTTTTCAGAATCAATTATGTAGAAACTGCACTCATCTCCTCGCTGACAGCCGTATAAAACCTTAATATCCCCACCAAATAGTCTGACTCTACTTGTTCTGCTCTCAGCCATCGGGTTCAACGAATGTTCAAATCAATGCAGCTTAAAAAAAAAAAAAAAAAAAAAAACTCTACAGAAACAGCATGACCGCGACATGTACCAACTGATCAAAATTCATTGATCAGCTATGGCATGTCATATGGTGTGTCTCAGATTACGCAACCAGGGTAACTTCAGGGAGTTAACACCCGTGTTCATCCACTCACATCCAAACACACACGCGCACACACACACACACACACACACACACAAACGCTGAATCACAAAGGGGAGGCTGAGCATGGACAAATCAAAAATTCTTATAGCCACTCTCCAGGAGAAAAAAAACAAAAACATAAAGTGACATTTTCAAATCTAATATACAGGTGAACGTCTACAGACATTCTCTCGTAATCCGTTTTAAACTGCCGCATTGCTGACTTCCCCTAAAGAAGGCAGAGAGAACAGCATCCACTGCATTCAGTAAAACCGAGAACACTGTGCTTTGTGCTGTAAAAAAAAAAAAAAAATCTTCAACCAGCGACAAAAATAACCTATGCATTATAGCAGAGTGAAAAGGGCTGGACAAAATAAGAGAGAGAGGGAGAGAGAGAGATAGAGAGAGATAGAGAGAGAGAGAGAGAGAGAGAGAGAGAGAAGAAAAAGCATCTGCATCCAAAAGAATTCCAATAATTGGACTGTTTATTCTCAACTGACCTGGCATTTCTGCACAACAAAAGCAACACACCGGTATTTTGCAGTGATTGTGTGTGTGTGTGTGTGTGTGTGTGTTCGGTTGTTTATATGTTGTTTAGATAGGAACAGGCACACATCTGGCCCGCCCGCTGAGCTGTAATATTTTCCCATTGACCTGCCAGTTAAACCAAGCTGAACGTAAGTATAACAATGCAGTGAGACTCACCTAAGTCTTTAGACGCTTGGCTTTCACTAGCCAGTTCTCCCATCCTCACCAGAGCATCAAAGTATCCCTTAGCAGCAAACGTCACACCTGATAATGAAGAGATGAGTTTAGTGAAACGAGTGAAATTAAAGCCATATATATTAACAGGGCACAAGGTTATACAGGCACTGAATGATAAAGATCTTAATTCAGCTGTGAAATATTTCCAATGTTTGAAATAATTCTGGTTGAAGATTATATCAAGTCTCAGATGGAAGCCCCCTCAGACGCCTGCACGCGCACACACACACAGACGCGCGCGCGCGCACACACACACAAATTACATCCTACATCCAGTTCCCTTTTCCCATGCCTCATTACTGTCTCAAAATGACAACTAAAGGGGCAGAAACAGCATGTCATTATTTCACTGAGTCTCAGGCGAATTCATTTGGCTTGAATCTTCATTCAGCACAACAGCAGAAAGAGGACATGGGCAGAACACACACACACACGTATGCTGTGGTGCAGCGTACACATCTGAGCTGTGTGCCCAGCAGGCGTTTTGGGAGGAGGTGGGAGTGGGAGAGGGTGTCCCTGATTCAGACGGTAAATAAATAGAGTGAGGAGGCTCAAAGACTGTCGTCGGCGTCAGTGAGAAGCCCCAGCTCCATGGCCAAAAGCAAGAGCCAGCTGGGCTGCAAGGTGGCCCCCAGAGTGTGAGAGACTGCCAGGGAGAGCGCGTACTGAGAGGAAGAGTGAGAGAGAGCGCGATAGAGAGCGCATGTATGTGTGTGTGTGTGTGTGTGTATGGATAGCCGGTGTCATACTAGGGTCCCGGTGTGTTGATCACACAGCTTCAGGCGGCAACACTATAACAATGCCCATTAGAGAGTTTCTGGACTGGATCTGCCGTCAGCAAGACAGAGCAAAAGAGAGAGAGAGAGAGGGAGAGGGGGAGAGAGAGAGAGAGAGAGAGAGAGAGAGAGAGAGAGAGAGAGAGAGAGAGACGGACAGACAACCCCCCCGCCCCATCCCCCAAAAGAAATCCCTGCAAAAATCTCACTTTTAATCGAGAGGGAACAAAACAGAGCTGCTATACTGCTCCTCTCCTCAGAATTCATAAAAATCTGTAGCCATGGCATTGCACTTCAGTCCAAATCAACTGAGTCTGTACATTTCTTAAAAAAAAAAAAAAAAAAGAACAGAGCGCTCAGATTTTTTTTTTTTTGGTACACAGAGCTGAGCCATTCATCAGAGCGGAGCAAGCTGTGTCACTAATAAAAAGTCAAGCCGGACCGGGGTTGGCTGCAGCTGCTGCCGCCACCTCGCGAGTGTCCACATTGAGCCATCATTCAGGTTACGGCTGAGAGATGAATTATGCAAAAATCATGTCTGACAGATGGGGTCTGTTGCCTGCAGAGGCGCGTGAGGTGGGACACCTCTCCCTCTCATTTTCTCTGATGAACAGAGTCTGGAACAGGATGGACACATACCTTAATTATTGCGTCGGTTAAAGTCTTGTTTAAATGGCTTCACAACTTGGAACCCCTACCTAGTTCTCCTTCTGGAGGCACACAGTCAATCACCTTTCAACACCCCCACCACCAACCCCCATCCCACACACACCCTCTGAAAACATGTATTATGTGGACCAGAGATAATCTAAATAAGCATATCTGGGGGTGTGGGGGTTTGATCCCCTAAAAATGACAACAGGGGGTAAATACTGTAAAGAGGATTAGGTTCAATGGGCAGACAAAAGCCTGTAGACTGGGAAATCCCGGTTACATTGACCAAACCACCGCACACTTTGAGTGGAGGCATTTTATCCATCGTTTATAGTGACCAGTGTGTGTCCTTAATACTTCCTCGCTTGTCTGCTGGAATGTTCCTCTAGGCTTCAGTACCATGAGTCCAGGTGCATGGCTGTTGTTACATGAGTGGTTTGTAGCAGTCAGCCATATGGATCCATGAGCGTCCACTCACCCATAGCTCACAGATAAGAGCCTTTTACTGGCCTCCGCCGACCTGCCCAGGCCTGCTAAACCCCCAGTGAGCGCTGGGCAGTCTGTCGTCCTCCCAGACACAGATTAAGCACTCTTTGGAGGAGGAGGTGAGGTGGGGGTTGGTGGGGATGAGGGTTTTCCCCTGTTGGTTCTCAGATGAGACAAGTACAGGTAGTTCAGGGTGAGTTCCAACAGTCAGAATCCGTCCAAGGCTTGGTCTGCCTGACAGTGTTTGCGCTTTGCTTCAAATAACACAGCCGGCACATCAGACGACGAAGGTGGAAATCTGAGACATTAATGGCAGATTGTCTAGTTCCTTTAGCACTCTGGAGTCCTCTATACCTGCTCCACAAAAAGGCCACCTCCTATTGCTTCCCTTTTCTTTTTTCCAAGTGGGGAAAATATCAAAACAAGAGCAGCAGGGCACGATATCTTTCTTTCTTTGAATCTGCCCATCGGCGTTTGTTTGTGTCAGGTTCTTGATGGTATTCAGGGGGACTGAGGAGTTGCCAGTGAGTGTGCGAGAGACGATAAGGCTAGCCATGACCATCTGAGTGTCAGCATGATAAATATTGCCTTTTGCTTTAAATGAAGCGGCACAAAAAAGGAGCTGGAGGCAGGACAGTTGGCTAGCTGCCTGGATCGACACAGAAAAAAAAAAAAAGGAGGACAGCGCAGGGAGAGAAATGTGGATATACTTACTGGAAAGTGCCTTCTCATAGCTCTTCCCCATGGCAACGAAGTTCCGCAAGCAGGGGTTGTACTGCTCCATGATTGACTGAAACAGAGAGGAGAAGATTTATTTGTCAGTGGTGTACTGAGGAGAGCTTTACAATTAACGTTCAAGGAAGAAAAAAAAAAAAATACAACAACGACAAGGTTTATCAACGAATGCATAAGCGCACACATGCTCTCTCTCTGTCTCTCTCTCTCTCTCTTTCTCTCTCTCTCTCTCACACACACACACACAAACACACACACAAACACACAGCCTCACATTCTGTTATAAATCAAGGCTTTTCCCCTCCAGCCCACTTGTGCATCAGTTTGTGACATGTTATTGTGTGTGTAATTGCTCTTGTAGACGGGCGACTGCTTTAGAAGCAGCTGCTGATTCCGGGGGTGGAGTGGGAGACGCATGCGGAGAAAGCAATGAAACACTGTCCTCAGCATCTGCCAAGATGACTTTAGGAGTGGGGGAACACGAGAGAGAGAGGAAGAGAGAAATTCACTAAATACATGTGTGTTTTGATGGGTACTATATTATTTTGCCATGTTAGTGCATGTTTGTCAGTGCATGCGTGCACTGGAGAGGGCAAATTATTGGATAAAGCATATAAGGATCTGTTTCCGAATACAAGCAAAATAAACATTCTTTTGCTGTACTGGCACTCTATAATCCTTAAAGAGACTCTCAGTAGACCAGACACCTGTCATAATGCCCGCCATTCCATCCACTTTCCCTGCAGGCTTTCCTCCAATTAGAGGAGCCTCAGTCTGCCAAGGCCCTAGGGTTAACAAACTCCCCGAGGCAGACAGCACCATTCCACTGCCGCACTACCAGCCTCTCCAAAGCCCATCAAAAGCTAAACACAGTCTCTTCTTTTATAGACTGCATCAGAGCCCATACGCCCAGACGCTGGCCTAATTCACCTCCAAACTTCTCATTCTCTTTACTTAAAATAAATAACGACCCACATCCCCACATTTCAGGCTCCGTCCTTCAGTTTCTCTTTGGACATTGAGAGGAAAGAGGCTGATTTGGAGGGCGGAGAACCTGTGAACACACAGGTCAGAAACACAGAGGATTCAAAACCTCAGCGCCCTCTTAATCAACATACAGACATTTCGTCAGCTGGTTCCCACAGTAAGTCAGAACAAGACGTGCAGTTTCAATCTTTTCAAGGCGGAACAGGTGGCTGGGAAACAAAAAAAAAGTTTTTTTTGTTTTTTTTTTTAATAGAACAAGACTACTTACCACAGTATGGGTAGGTTACGTAACCAAAACAATATTTCATGACAAAAAGCTTTAATTACACACCGCGTATCAGTCGTTAAGCCTGTCATGAGTAACGAGGACCTCTCCCGGGCCTATTATGCTTAGGATGGAGCCCCTGCAAAGAGCAAGGCAATGCCAGACCTCAAACTCATACCGCCCAACACTAAAGGTCACTCTCCTTTGTCTTCCAAACTTTCCCCCTGCAAACTCCAAAAGTAGGTCTGGCCCCGACAAAGGACGGAGATGAGCAGCGTAGATCAGCACAAGAGCGTCTCGTCGAATCAGCAGCTCCAGGAGCTAACTCCTGCAGGAGGAGGTGGTGCAGACAGACGATAGATATAAAAGGGCAATGAAAGGTTGGGAGTTAGAACTCCAGTTGATTTCGAACGAGTTATAAAAATGAAAAGAACCCCGTCAGGATTCAATCTAATCAGAAAACCCTTGAAAGGAGAAATGTGATTATAGAATCAAGGTGAAAGGAAACGCACTTATACAAAAGGGACAAAAACAGTCCCACCATTTTCTTGATTTGATTCAGTGAATTGATTAAATTCTGAGCAGGTTTGCAGGGCTTCAACAGCCTAGTCTCTGCAATCAAAGAATCTTTTTTTTGGGGGGGGGGGGGGTTGTTCACTTCCATATCATCCGCCTAAATCATCAGCTCAGTACATCAGTAAAAAAAAGAGTGGGGGTATGTATGGGGGATGGTGGGGTAGTGGAATGGGTATTTACGCACGTGCGGGTGTAAACATCCAGGCCTGCATCATACACAGCCTCAGCATCTTCCTCTCTCTCTCTCTTTTCCACAGATAAAAGACCTTGACACATCTCCTGGGGATTAATGGGGAAGTGTTTATTCTCTACACTCTCTCTTGCCCTACTCTCTCTCTCTCTCTCTCTCTCTCTCTCTCTCTCTCTCTCTCTCATTGAGGAGGCGCTGCATGCTAAACAAATCGTGCAGTCCTCACACACAGCAGAGGGAAAGAGAGAGAGCGAGAGAGAGAGAGAGAGAGAGAGAGAGAGAGAGAATGTGTTTTTGTATGCATGTGTGTGTGTGTTCTTTGATGGTGGGAGGTTTACATAACAGACACCCGAGCCCAGGACAGTGCTCATGTGGCAGGCACCCACAAGCAGAGCTGGGCGAACACTGGAGCTAGCACAGTGTGGGGGCAGTCACTCTCTCCTACAGCACACCAGAACTCCCCCCCCCCCACCCCCACCCCCACCCCCACCCCACACACACAGATACACTCACACAATCTACCAGAGAGTCTGCAGAATGAATTCAGTTAAGCTACTACTATCAGCATCCTGACATTTAAGTGCCATAATAGCACAATGAGGTGAACTCAATGCGATAAAAGTAAAGAAAGACCGGGGGTGGGGGTAAAAAAAAAAAAAGGCATACTCTTTCTTCTCTATATATCATGTCATTGTTGCTAATTTTACCATCCCAGTCCTCTTGTGCTACATCTGCCATCCTAATTGCTGGAACTAATTGGAATACAAGGCCGGGAGGCACTGTGTGACAACGTGTTGGGTTATTCCAGACTTTTCTGTAAGGAGGACATGAACAAGAGTTTAACTTCAGTGACATAGCAAGAAAGTGTTGGGGGGTGGGGGGAAGGGGGGGGGGGGTGACAAATGAAACCAAGAGGACGGAGGGGAAAAACTGTCAATCAGCTGCGAAGACTCAGCATGTCGTTAATGATCCTCGGCGGTAGGTCATTCTGCAGAGAACCTGAGGAAAACTGAACATGACACAGTTACACGGAGGTGCTAGAAAAGAGAGGGATGACGGGGATATTGAAAGCAGTGCTTTTCCAGTTAGACAAATTTCAGTTAGAGATGAAAGGAGGTTGGAGCAAGCCTGGGCATCTTTTCACAGGAAAAAAAGTTAGATAAGACTTTATTGAAGAGATAAATTATTTTCCCCACACGTCCTGAGCCAAGGAAATCTCCCTCCTCAGCAGGCTCAGGGCCAAAGGATTTTCGATAACCCCTCAGAATCAAGCCAAAAAGTCCAGGGGTGTGTCCTGCCCTCTTCAGACCACCCCCCCCCTCTCTCTCTAATCATTCCCCTCCTCCCCCTTTCACCATTCCACAGAGGAGTGAACAACCTGGCTCTTTGTTTACACGGCACCTTGAAAGATAGGAGCACATGTTTACATCTCCAGAGCACGGTGTCGAGAGTTTTCAGAGGAGCAAAAGATCAAGCCCTTGTAACAGCAGGTTTCACTGTCGTCAACACAGTGATACTGTTAATCTAAAGCAACACCCGCTCCATGCCCTGCCTAACAACGGACAGAGAGAAAGAGAGAGAGAGAGAGAGCACGATGCGCGTAATAAGAGAGGAATGTATGAAGTATGGACTCTTTATCAGGGTAATGACAAGCATACCGTTACCCTTCCCCCTGCCTCTGGCTTTGTCTTAATCACATCAAGCGGTGGAGAACAGGCAGATCTCCACCCTCCTTAAGATGGGGGTAAAGACAGGGAAGGAGAATGTTCAGTGTATAATCTAAAGATGATCTTGTTTTCAGTTTCAATTACATGTCTATCTCCAGCAATGAGGAAATCGCATCCAAAAATAATCTTTTGTTGCATGAGCATGTAAGTGTATTCGTGTGTGCTTCATTTATTTCGTATTTCGACGCCTTCTACTGCTTCCTTTTTAAAACCCAGTGACATTCAAAAGAAGCTAGTCAAACCTGTGTATTTGTTTCTGCGTTCATCTGGATGCAAACTCTCAGCTGAAGCCGGAGTTAATACATCTGGACTAAGTGGAGGGGGGAAGAAAAAAAAAAAAAAACAAGACATATTTTTTTTTACTTTTTCATTTTATTTTAATTGACGCATCCCTCTTGTGATCTTCTGAGATCATGCTTTAGAGGATAAAATGATTAACTGGTCTGCATTCCTTTGGTAACTCATAAAAACACGCCGAGTCTTTGAAGTGATCCAAATTGAGACCATGCTACGTTCTACTGCAACATTCTGTTCAACCATTTCAGCTCTTTTTCGCTCATAATTTCAGGTCCTCAATCTCTGATCCGTTCAGAGTATGACTATTTAAGCGTACGGTTTGTTACATTCGGGCACATCTGACTTTAAACCAACTGAATATCCTGAATCGCTGGTTAGGAGCTAAGGACAAATGCAGTCAGGTGCATCGCTTTCTGAGTCCAGGGTACAGAGAGGTTTCAGCTACCCGCTTTTGGTCATCACCAGACCACAGACTGCGGTGCCAAGACACTTCCACTGTTCAAAACAGCTGAAGGACACTCAAAGCCTCTTTCATTATGCCCAGGAATGCGTTTCACGAGAAACGCCGATCCACTCCACTCAGAGAGAGAGAGAGAGAGAGACAGAGAGAGAGAAAGAGAAAGAAAGAAAGCAAGCTCTGCGAGGTTTGTCTTCTGAAATGTTTGCCAAGCCAACCCCTGCTGCCAAGGCCCAGGTTCACACCACTTTTAGCAAAATCCATCAGCCAGAGCATTGCATTCTGGGACACAAGAAGCATCAGACACCTTCGAGGCCACGCCGTGGCAAATGTACAGACCATCCTTGAGTAAAACCATTTTGAAACAGACTTTAACAACTGTTTTAAGAATCCCATAAAGACAGAAAGTTTGACCAAGGACAATCAATCTCTGATAATTGGGAGTAAATGTGAGTTATTTCTCCAAAAGGCAAACAACCAGACAAGTGTTTATAACATGGACAATGTAAGCTAGCGGTTATGAAAAGAAATAAAAACCTTAAAAGGGAAAGGTTCTTACAGGCTCAGAGCCTGTGTGTGTCCAGTACTCAGTAACAGTCATTTTATGCTTGAAAGGAGATGGAGACATAGAGGGGGAAAAAAAGAGACAAAAAAGGAAATGAGAAAAATAGAGGTCTTGCATGATGAATTGAGTATATGGAAAGATCAATACAATAAACTCACAAACAGCAATATGCCGTCACAAGATTTAAGAAAAAAATTAAAAAAAAAAAACTCTAGGGAAAAAAAAACGTTTTATAACATACTCCCTCTCTGCTGTATCCTTAGCCCTGTACGACAGTGTGCATGCTTGTTCAGAACTTGAGAGCTATGACCTCCTGACCCCATGCATTGCAGTTTGTATCAACAGAGCTAAGCGCTAGTTTCCATGGTAACTACCGAGCACGCCGTATTCCAAGAACTTGCCTTGATTGATTAGTTCTCTTTGTTAATACAATGCAGATCCAAATGGCCCCTGCTGACTATGAGGTAATTTCATCAAAACACACACATTTTCCCTCCTGAGGTGAAAAAACAACAACTATAATCAACCACTTTGATTGATGTTACCTTTATATCCTGACCGTAATCTTTACTGCAGTATCAGTTGTAAAGAACCATCTGTTTCCAAAAATTGATATCTCAAACCGCAAATGATTGTAAAGGACCAATTCTAACAATGATAAATAAATAAATAAATACATAAATGTTCAGTGCTTTTGTTGGATAAAGACCAAAGGGAAGAAAGACTCTAGAAACCCTAGAATGAAGCAGTGTCCTTGGCTACTTGACAATAGATGCCCAGGTGACTCAGAGAGCGTGACTCATCTGTAAAACATCAGCAAAGTACAAGAGCCTTATGTTGCAGGATTATGGGTTTGCTAACACAGAGCATGATTGAATAAAAAGCAGTAGCAGTTGCTCTAAGTTCAAAGCTTTCGCTTTTCTTTAGCTTACTGTGAAAGAGCTGTTCTCCACTGCAAACGATTTCCAACCTTTTCACCAATCAGAGAAACTTGAGGGATATGAATGAGGGTGCAAGACTTCCCAATCATGCAGTGAGACAGTGGCACTACACCTCAAACAACAAGGTGAGCCAAATGTCGTGACACTAACACAATGCACATCCATCAGCCTCAATTAGGATGACCATATTTTGGTTTCCAAAAAAGAGGACGGCGGGGGGGGATGGAGGGGAGAGACAATGCATTCCCCTCCTTACTTACGGGAAAATTTAGGTGTATGTCACTTTTGGTTCTTGTCGTTGAGCATGTAAGGCTGATGCTTGACAATGCAATGTGAAACTGCATCTGTACTTAACTTCCGCAATACATAGCCGGCTAGACAAACAACTGCTAGCATAATAACAGTGACAAGATGACCTTACTTCTCTCCATTTAAGTTTTGGTGGTGTCACGGCTTTAAGGTCTCTTGGCTGTTGCTGGTAACAGTAGTGAATGAGATGCAGTTTAATCAATGTTTATGGTATAACGGTGTACACTGACCGTCCATTGGTGGCATGTGAGAGGGCGGGCCCTAAAGAAAAAGGTAAAAGCAATGCAAATGCACACACAATTGGCGACCGTGGAAAGCAAAAGCCAAATCTCGGACATTTTTGGCTATTTAGAAATCCAGGCCGGACGCATTTTGGGTGACCATACATCCAGAAAAGAGAGGACGTATGGTCACCCTAGCCTATACATAATGTATTTTTTATTCATAGGATACATCTGTGGTATTTTAAATGTGTAAAATCTATTGGAAAAATGTCCTCCAATCTCCCAGCAGTCATCACATTCTGCGTGGTCACCTGTTGGTAACCAGGCCTTTGTAAATGAAGCGTAAAATCAGTCATAAGATGCCTTTGTCCAACAGCACCCTGTTCAGACACCCAGTCCTCTCCTCCACCCCTCCTCTGTGGGTAATTACAGACCCAGATCTCTATGTAGCAATTAGAGACCATTTCTTAAAGGATATGGAATCTCTCTTTCGTTATTCCCTTCTCTCTCTCTCTCTCTCTCTCTCTCTCTCTCTCTGAAACCTTCTTTGACATTTGTTTCTTCCCTCACTTTCAAAAGAACTCACATATGTTGAAAGAAACATAACGGCTCATTTGACTTTTCTACACGTGTGGGCAAATGTTTAAAAAAAAAAAGAGGGGAATTTAAAAAAAAAAAAAAAAAGACATTACATGCAGCACTATTTTTAACTGATTAGAAAAAATGTGTATGGCTTGTGTACTGTTATGATAACATCTAGACTGTGCTTTTTCACTGAGCAATCTTTAATTCCTTTGAATATTAATCAAAATTTGTTTTCAAATCTGTTTGTGTGTTGTCCACGTTTTTGTATTTGTAACAACAGAATCAGTGACATGTCTTTTTAAAAGAAAGAAATAGAAGCATTTACGGTAATATTGCATGGTTTGACAATCCACGGGAGATTAAAAACACACATGCACGTGCACACACACACACACACACACAGAAATGTGGGTGGAAGGAGTTAATCCTTGCCTCTGTTTATAAAACCCAATTAAAGTGACAACATCTCAAGTTAGAATACCTTTTATAAATGCATGCTCACGAGGCCTGAGTTGCTTCAATGTTGCTATAAAACTTTTATCTTCATTTCAAACACTAAATCTGAGCTGAAGTCAGCCCTATTAAATGTACTCCACGGGAACAATGTGACACTTCAGCTTACGAATTTGTATATAAACATGTCAGCGAATAAGGTGTGAGAGAGAGGAGACAGGCCCCATATAAAACTAAGAGACATGGGAAACCCAGGAGTAAAAGCAAAAAAAAAAAAGTCTCTCTTTATCTCTCCCTTTCTCTTTTATATATATTACAGGAGTTTTTCAGTCAAAGATGACAACAGTTTATACTCCTTAGAATAAATGGCTATTACAGTGTGGTACTTTTTTTTTAATCAAAATCTAATCAATCCTTTACATCCTAAATCCTTTACATCCTTACCAAAAACACTCATACACATTCTCTCTCTCTCTCTCTCTCTCTCTCTCTCTCTCTCTCTCTCTCTCATCCACATCCAGCAAAGCTGTTGTATCTCACTAGGGTGACATGACAGACAAACTCAGTGGCATGTTGTTGCTAAGAAACCACCTGTCCAGATCTCCCACATAAAAAATAACAGGAGAGCAGCTCTCTCATCTCTAGAGAAAAGGGGGAAAAAATTGCCGATTGCGAGTAAAATGTACTGAATTGGATCCCCGAACAAAAGAAATCTAGTATTTGAAATGATATGATAAGGTTATCATACCAGATATATTGACTAAGCAACAGATTGTTGAAGAACAGCTTTGAAACAATGGATCATCTTTCATAAACTACCACAGTGTTTCTATACATCATATCTCCTTTATCGTCTTTCTGGAATGTCAAAGCCACACCCAAGAGTTTTCACAAGGGAATGTAGGTTCATGCAGTAGTCATGGTAACGTCAACTTTGAGTCAAATCTTTGGGAGAGGTGCTTGAGCCACACCTCTGTTGACTCCCGTTCACCTGGAGACTCAAAACGGGGCATGTCTCTCCCTCTCGCAACAGAAACTGTTTGTCAACACATCTCCATCTAAAGAGCCATGTGAAATGCCCTCTGGGCTGACCATTCTCCTTTGGAAACAGTATCGCACAGGTCTGAGAATTCTGTTCACTAAGTAGCTTGATCCCACCTTAGAACCCCGCCCCACCCCCACCCCCTGACACCAAGGTAACCTGAGGGCAGTGATGTCATTTTCTTTGGGCACTGTGTGCAAGACAGACAGGTGGTGGAAGTCGCATCAGTGATACCACTGACACACAAGGCCCATCTGAGAGATCCTGCTAATCCTAGCAGCGTCAAGATGACTAGACCCTGTATGCTTGTGTTTGTGTGTGTGTGTGTGTGTGCATGTGTGTGTGTTCGTGGGAGTCAGGCCATGAGTACAGTACTGTGACTCACTGGAAAGTCCTCTCTCAGACGTTTTCATCTGCTAAAGCTCAACCTATTACTCTACGTTAGGGAGTGCTCTTCATACGCCGATGGACTGTACGTACGAAACGTCAAGAAGTCATATATACACCCTGAGTGTAAACACTCAGGTTGGCACACGCAAACACACACATCCCTGCAATCAATCATGAGTCACAGTAGTGCGGTTGGCGTCCTCTCCTCTCCCGTGATTACTTAGCAGCTGTTTGACCAGCCCACCATCTCCACACACACACACACACACACACACACACACACACACTGTAATGACTACGCATATAAATACATCCATTAAGCCTGCTTCACTGTCTCAAAACTGTTGGATGTGTCCAATTTAATAAACTGTGTCACTGGTGAGTCTTTTTCAGGAAGGTCACTTCATTCTCAAGAGTGTCAATTACTCTCATAGAACATGGCTCAGGGAATGATTCAGACTAATGTGCAGTCTGCTATGCTAAGCCCCCAAACCGGGGACAAGTCCACACACAACCAGGAGGGCCTGATTTCAAATAACTGTGAAAGTAATTGAACTCCACACTCCACTAGAAGTGACCCGGTTTTTGTGACTGCAAGCACCATATCCTAGTTTTAAGGTTCTAAAAGTAACAAAGAAAGATGGTAAAGGTTTTAACACTTTACGCATTTTAAATCCTCATTAAAATCACTAAAATACTACGAAGTCTATTTAATATCATCTGGTATATCTGCATATTCAATCTAGGGTAAGAAATTATTCTTCTCCAAAAAAAATGGGGTTACTGAATAATTAGACTTAATTAGACTGCACTTCAGTCAGAATTGGAGATGAATTACACAAAGAAGACTTTTAATTAAGCTATTGTATGCTGTCACAAATCTGGCAAATTTCAGACACCACCAACCCAGAAACAGGAGAAAATGTGGTTGCCCTTGATCACTCAGAATAAGTTCTTTGTCCTCATTTTAGGTGCTGGGCATCAGGTGGCCTATTTATCAGGCCAGTATATCATAAAAGATGCTTAATCCACATGGTCTGTTTTCCTCGTTCTGGTAACCAAGCCACATTTTCACTAAAAGGTGCTTGACTAGTTTTGGTGCAGAAATCCCTTAAGGCAAATGTTAGTTTAAACCTGTTGAAACAGAGCAGAACAACCTCCTCCCTCTCCCAACTAAGCACACCTTTTATGGAATATCCTTCAGGTTCGTGCGCAACAATTAACAATGCGTTTGCGATGGATTGAAAGAAATGATTGTGAAATTCGTGTTTGCATTTGTGTATGAGCGCGCGCGTGCACGCGTCCGTGCGAATCAGACGGGGAAAAAAAAGATTTTCAGCATTATAATGTTTGCGGGAATAAATGTTTTAGTTTAATTACTTTACTGGTAAACGTCGGTCACTGGTGAAAAATGACTACGCTCAAATGTAATGATAAAAAAAAATCCAGAATTAAAAAAAAATTGAAGTATACCGCTCTACGTTTAAAAAGAACTCGATATGGCTGTAAGCACAATCTCCATCGACCATCCCGCAAGTTAAAGGCACTGTGGAACGCACAACAGCTTGGCTGCTAAAATACAGGTACTAGCTGCATTATTCCGCCTACACCCGCTGCGATAACTACTGATTGAACAGTTTGAGTCAATCTGACACAATAGTCCAATTTGGGAGTGTCACCTTGCAACAGCATCGCATAAATATAATCTCCATAACGCAGTGGTGGGTTCTTAAATTAGCCAGTGTTTAAGGGCATGTTTGAAATGCTCCTTATGCCAGACAAACTGCAATAAATCAGTTCAGACATATCCAACCGGTGTACGCGAACTCAGCAGTCGGTAGCCAAGAACTTATTACAGCAGTTGCGATACTTACCTTGTAGACATTCTCCGTTATGCGGTGGACCTCGTCGGTACGAGACATGTTGAAGTCTTCAGGCAAAACCATAAACGATCGTTTTCTTACGAGGGAATGTGTATCCAAACAAGGAGTATCGTTGTCGCTTCAGTTCAGCTGCGGGTTATGATGGGAGTCAGCTGAGAATACTGGTGCCTCGAGGATGTAACACGGAACTCGCGCTCAGAAGTCACACAGTAAAACCTAGGCGAATCAACCCCACAGCAGGTCTGATAGAGCGTACCTTTGCGAACATAGCCTGAGCACTAAGGTTTCTCAATTTAGAAGAGCACCACCCCAATATTCCAAACTCCGCCTATAACACACCCCTCGTACCCGCCCCCTCTTGCGCCCAATATTTTATTTAAGCATGCATTTATACTAGTCCTGCTAAAGAAGTCAGTGCGCGTGTGTCACGGGTACACCATAGAATGGGGAGTATTAAAGAGGTCATTCCTCATTTATAAAATAAATACAACATTTTGATCTGAACCTAAAGGGAAGTGTATATAGCTATTCCTGTGAATAAACCCCAGTAACCAACATTTATTGTATTAATTTATTTGGCTCATTTCATGAAAATATAGGACACTGGTGATTCGTACATTAATGTTTGAAAACCACACAGTGCTGTATTTGTTGCACATTGCTTTCAGGGATGTATAGAGGATTAATCAAAACAAAATAAATCAGTAGATCTGTCTAGAATACGTACACAGGCCTGTGAAATGATGCATCTTTCAGACAGAGTGTCTTGTTGGCAAAGGCACAGGATAAAATCTTGTGGGTGTAAAATGCTGTGAAGTTCCTCCGTATGAGTGTGAAGCACTCTGAGAATGATCCATAGAGATTTTAGAAATGTTGTGAAGATGATACTGCTTAGATAGGATAACCAGAATGTATATCATTGTTTTGTGCCTAAGCCAGTTTCTGGGGCACACTGAGCTCTCAGATAGTTTAACTAATGAAAAGGTATCTGTTAGTTTATAAAACTGCATTATATATTAAAGAGAGGGTTCCTAATACTGATAACACTGGGTCATGTATGTCATCGTCTTTCATCTTTGACTCTGGTCTATGGTAAGATTCATCTGAATCATTTTAAATCATGCATGGTTAAAAAACGTAAACAATAGTGCCAGCTTGGACTGTAATGCATTTGTCTGCTTTTTTTTTTTTTTTTTTGCTTGTTTGTTTGTTTTTTTGATGGGTGATAAGCTCATAGTGGATAATAAGTGTTGGCACACTAATTATGCATGTTAATTAAATTCAAAATGCCCTGAGAGGGTAACCTGTAAACAGTGTTTTTTACTGAGCCTTTCACACCTGGGTGGTGGAAATTACTCCTGCATAAAACAATAAATAGCCACAAAAAAGCTCTCTGTGAGTGTTGTGTGTTTCTGGACTACAGTAGGGATTTGAAATATTTTGGGGCATATTTACACTAATGGCTGAAAGTGAGGGACTCATTTAAAAGTTAAAACAAAATACAGCATTTATCCTGGGCCAAATATCTAATCAGCCATCAGCAATTAAAGTCCAATCGAGGCAAAATAAAGATTAGGTAAAATTCTTCCCATGATGTATTGAATGAACGTTGTTTTCTACATAAAGGAAAAAATGTATTGTCAGGCTTTGAAGTCTTCCAGGTCATGTGTTTGGCCTACTAAGACTCTGGATACATTTTGCTCAAGAATTGACTAAGTAGTTCCCCCTGGTGGCCAGACACACTAATTACAAGTCATGAAAAGAGCAGGAAGGCACAAATCAGTTCAGCCAGAAGTATGAATTATTTATTTAAAAACACAGACAATAAAAGTTAACCTTGTGTCCACAGGCCTTTCCTTCAACTAGCAGTTTTAAAGCCTCTTGATATTAGCTTCTATAACAAAAAGAATCACACTCTTTTCATATTTAATACTGAACATCACTGTTATCGAGGGGGGCAGGGGAGAGGTTGGTTCATAGTCACTTTATATTTCCATCAACAGCCAGAGAAGACACATCCACAGAACTTTCCATCATTTTCTAGAAAGAATATCATCAGTCCTCACACAATGATGTAAATTCATTCCATGATTAAATTAGTTTTAACTTTATTTAAAAGGGCTGCTCTACACATCGGCACCCATTTGCATAAATGAGTTAATTGAAAACTGTAATGCAAAGCTTGATGTCTAATATACTCCCCATTGAATCCATGACAACAAATTAAATCTCCAAAATGTGAGGTTTTCAATAATAAGAGGAAGCGTACAGAAATATATTTACATAATTTATCATGTCGTTCTTCTGAACGACTCCCTTTTTTACTTTAGGAAAAAAAAAAAAGTGTGTGTGTGTGTGTGTGTGTGTGTACATGCATACATGTACCAATTAACAATGTATGTGCCTACAGAGAACAGAGATTTGACAGTGAGACGTATCAGCGTTCGATCTTTTTCCCCGAATGCATTCCAAAGATAAGTGACACGTCGGGCGGTTAATCTGCCTGATCAAAACAAATGGAGAATGACACTATGCCGCCAGCATCTCTCTCTCTGGTTTCTGTTTGGCTTTGTTTCTCTCTGAAAAACAAATAGACCAGATTGAAGTCACAAAGAGATAATCAAAACCACTGACATGAAAGCACGACTCCTTAACTTCACAGTGGGATGTCATAAAAGTAATGGGAGTGTACCTAACTCTCCCTCTGTCTCTGCAGGAAGGGGCTCAGACGGTACCTCTGGAAGGGTAACATCTTCTCCCTGTATGGTGAAAAAGAATGAAACTCTAAACTTAGAAAGGGCTGCACACCATGAGGAATTTTTTGAAAGACGATCAGATAAAAGCCTCGAAAAGCCGGACAAACCAGAGCGATAGCCTCGAGTTCTGCCAACACGGCTTCCTCATCCTCTTCGGTCAGGGCGCCCGCCAGTAACTCATCTATTTGCTGTGAGCGAAACAAAAAGCAATTCAGTCGGCAATACTTTTAGAAGAATGATATGGCATCTGCGTGTCAGAGTAAAATAAAGACCGGGCATACAGTACTTTAAGGAAAAATATCAGTATCCTAACCACGTTCTGAAGAACCCAATATAAAACCACTGATTTATTAACTCTGTTTTAGGACCCAATATTTAAGAACAGATTAGTCAGTCCTGTCAGGAACTGCCAGACCCTGTGGCCAGGTATGTTATTCCCATTCTTTTATAAAAGGTTGAAGAGAAACATGATGCTAACTCTCTGGTATTCAATGGCATCCTGAGTTTCCTCCAGTATCCTCTCCACGTCTTCAATAGACATCACCTGAAATTGCAGAGAAAGAGAAAAGAACAAGTGAACTACTTTGACAAAAGAACAAGACCTTCTAGACGAGTCCAATGAGGGCTCAATATTAAATAGCTCAGTGTGGAATTTACAGACATTTTCGGGAGTAGGGTTTAAACAGTGTATCCAAGGATATGCTGCAGTTCTGCTCCTGTATCCAAGGATTTACAAACTAATCCTTTAATCTTCAAACAATGTGCACGGCTCCTCTAACACAAAACACAGCCTTCCCTGAGCTCACAGCCCGTGAATTCACTCGAGAAGAGGAAAGCATGCATATGAAACATGATTTTTACTACTCTGATCAACAACTAAAACAGTAACATATCTCTGCAGTTGAAGACTTCACACTGTCTGATTTTCTTTCAGTGAACATAAGTGTGCAAATGTAGTATTCAGAAAATATTTGAAATAAACCTACAAGTTAGAGAGAGAGAGAGAGAGAGACACACACACACACACAAAGTAGAACTCAAACAGAAGACTCTAAAGTGTCTGAAAACTGAATTACCTCATGCATTCTTTTCAGACAGTCATTGCCAACTTTAAGGCCTTCAATGACCTTTATCTCAATCTGAGCAAATTCAATATCTTGCACCTGTCAAAAAACAACAATAAAAAAAACAAACAGGAAATAAATCAGAACTGTTATGAACAGCAGCAATACACAGGGGAGAATATTTTGCAGGTCAAACTGAATTATTCAGGGAAATATAGCAGCATCTAAGTAAGCCTGTTCACTGGCTACACATTTTAACACGAAACTGCAGACATTTCGGTATTATGGACATCGTGTCAAGTACAGCATAAATCTCTTACCATTCGTTCAAGGTTGGCTATCTGGTTTTCAGTCTTGTCCAGCAGCCCATCCTGGTAGCGCTTCTTTTTAAGGAGAAGTAAAGCCCTTCTATAGTAGAACAGAAAGTGAAACAAATTATCCAAAATGCTCTCAGTGCAACTGAAGCGGGTTGGCAGGATTATCTTTTAAAGTGTCTAGAAAGCATTATATAATTCCAATTTACGCAAGAAAGGAAAAACTGTAATGCAAACTGCTAAGACAGGGAACTAATGTTTCATATTGTGTGTTCACATTTATGAGTCAGAGCCAAATAAAAAAAAAAAAGAGCAAAAAAAAAAAAAATCTTAAGAGATTATGGAAGCAAAACTAAATGTTAGTCTTACTCTTTCTTGCCATCCTTCAGGAGCTGTTTGGCCAGAAGCCTCTCTTTCTCTAGTTGCAATGTGATTCGTTTCTGGTATTGTCTCAGCTTATCTCGCTGCTGTTTCAGTTGCTTGAAAATAAACAAAAATAGTGCAGTCAGTCAAGGTCCCTGCTGTAGACAAATTTTAACTACCTCGTGTGTATTTGGTTTCACACATGTAGTGCAAGACACTAAACAATAAATTACTGCCAGTCAACATAATCAGACGTTACCCACGGAGCTTGCTAGGACCACCGAGGGCTCGCATCTCACCAAAATTGCAATCTTGAAAGTAGTTAATCTGCTTGGTGTATTACGGAGAAACATTTACTGAGTCGTTGGCTGGGACCAATTTGGACACGCTAATTGAGTCAGCGAGCAAGCCTGTTACCATACCTGACAGGTTAACAGGTGCAGCTATACAGCTGTTTACTACAGCTAGAATGTAGGACAAAATAATCCCTGCCTTTACTGTGTTCATCCGATCTCAGATAATCACCCATTAAGAGGTAGAAATGACAGGTGAACTGCATTCTAAACTAAACATGTATTTACATGCAAGTAAAGCATTTTCACTGTTACTTACCAAAATCGCCCTGTCTTGCTCCGTGACTCGACTGGGGCGTCCCTTTCTGCCGAAAACGTTTCCCATTGCGAAGCCACATCCCCGCCAATCTGCTGATGTCGATGTGTTTCTGAAATACAAGCTACTCTGTCTTAATAAATAACATTCTGAAGATTTCACATAATTTGTTTGTGGCTGTAGGACCGTTATTTCGTCCGCTAATTTGTTCTGCAGAGGGTATCGATATTTTGGCTAGCTAGCTAGTCCATCATACAGTTAGCCAGGAGGAAACGCAAACAAAGTAGTGTGAAAGCAACAACGAGGTTTGTCATGTGATGACGGGAACAGGAGCATTTTTCAAAATAATAGTTCAAAATCACCCGGCTGCAGCTGAGTGGTTGATATTATGGGCTGTCTCCTTTTTTCTTTATTTCTTTCTCTCTCTTTTGCATGACAAGACCTTAAAAACAAAAAGAGATGCACCAGAGAAGGTTTTTGTAAAGTGAACTTTCAACAGATTACTGACCGCATATCATAAACTGTTAATCACGAACAGAACGTATGTCTATGGAAAGGAAAATCGATTTGTTACAGCTTTCTCAAGTAGAGCAAACGATATTTTAATTAAGGGGCTTCAATTTCACAAAACCCAAGGAGTTTAGATGGTTATATGTTTCGCCGTTTTGGCTTCACTGTCAAACTCCAATTAACAGTATAGCAGCTGAATAGGAACACATTTCAAATTGATGTAATTATTTTAATGTTTATGTCCTCGGGGGTGTTCCAGAAAGCGGGTTTAGTGAAAACTATAAGTGAATTAACTCAGAGCAATTAGTACCTCCTGATAGAGGAGCCCTATGGCTTTGTTTTGCCAGGAGAATGAAGCCATAGGGGTCAATCCATACCAGCTCACCTCGGCCCTCCAGTTCATGTCATGGATTTTATGGACTTCCCCAACCCAATGAAAAACAGGCTCAAAGAGTATCACACAGAGATGAAAAACCTTGAAGTCAGCATAGTACAAATATCTACCTATGAAATAAATCCACTGAATGTAATATTACAGCCAGTGAAAAGTACAAAAAAGTAGCTATTTTCAAAAAATTATTAAATGATGGAGTAATATAACATCTTTACATTTTTTATATATCTGCAATGAATATTAATACTTTCACATAAAAAAAAAGTTTCAAGGAAATGAAAATAATCCTTCTTGGGTTAATATACAGTCAAAATATGTTAAAAAAAAGTGGGGGGGGGGGGGGGGGGTTCAGCTCTGGAGCTATATTTAGCAAGATCTGTGACACTCAGTTTTCTATGCAGGACCAAATAACTTCTAGATGTGATAGAACTATATTAATACTACACAGAATCAAAATTTGGTTGCAAGAAAGAGAAAACAGGTGGAGATATTCATTTCTTAAAATTAAGGATTCTTTGTTCAGGTAATTTATTTTTATTGATTCGATTACCGACATTTTACATGAATACATGTTGTAAATTATCCTTAGGGTTTCTTGGATATTCAGTACAAATTTCAACCAAATACAGTGAAAAATAAGTAATTGATGAGGTTCACAAAGAATTTCACATGAATTTTTTTCAAGAAAATCCATGACATGAGCTGGAGGGCCTAGGTGAGTTGGTATGGAATGACCCATAGGGCTCTTCTATTAGGAGGTTTACTACTTACTCTAACTTAACTAACTCTGATGCTGTGTCCGAAATAGAGCACTATATAGTGAGTCCGCCATTTTGTAGTGCTGACCGAAGGTGTTGTGAGAATTGCTATACCCTATATAGTGCACTCAAAGTATCCCACAATGCATCGTGAAAGTAGGGTACAACCAATGTACCCTACATCGATCAACTAAGACCATCAATGCATTGCAACCTATCTCTTGAAAGCAAGCAAGTTTTTACCAACCAATCAGATGCAGATGTTTTACTCATTCTTTTTTTTCTAATTCAGTTGCTCTCTGTCAACTGCATGCAATCGGTCAGAAACCTTTGGTATCACTATGCAGTGCACACAGCAACGGGCTAATAACAATCAACAAAGAGCAAGAAAGTGTGGACTAATGTGCCTGAAAGAATAGGTTGCAGTAACGACCGCCTCTTAAGAAAATAGACTAATTATCTTACTAAACTGTCAAGTGTTTACATTAACCCCAGTGAAGTAATTATTTTTAATCTTTGCATAACAAACAAAAGGATCTGAATTTAGTCAATCTGCTGTGTCTCGATTCGTAAAACACGAGTTTGAAAGCACAAGTTCAAACTTGGACAGCTCGAGTTCGAAAACCTGAAGTTCGAAACCTCGAGTTCAGACTTGGACAGCTCGAGTTTGAAAGCACGACTTCAAACTCGGATAGCTTCAGTTTGAAAACCGGAGTTCAAATGCTCAAGTTTGATGCTTCAATGCATTAGATGAGTCTCCCCGAAGATACTCGAGGACTCAGCTCATGTTCTCAGTCGTTCTGTCGATTCAGCGGATACACCATTTCAGTATCCCATAAGGCCTAGCTAGCAGATCTTCGGAAACAAGGAAGTAAGAGGCTGAAAGACAGGCAGGCTAGCTTTTGTGTGTAGCAAACTTTTGCGTAGCAAATAAATGTGACATATTGGTTTATGTTACTTGATTAAAATCATGCATGAAACTGTATGATGTTAACCTGACGTGTTTTAAGCTATGCATGTTTATCGATACATTTATTTATTTTACCATTTTTAAAACTGAAATATAAAAGGAACATTAGCAGAAAAGAATTACATCGCTTTATTTAAATTATGCAAAGTTTGAGTAACTATTTTATTAACATTAGATTTGTACACAGCCTTTTGCATTCAACTTAAAGCTTCAGCCAGTGCTGTAAGCTGAAGACATGACTGAGGGCAAGTACCAGACGTGCAAAAGAATCAAAACTTGAAAACCGAAAAAACCCGTTTCAGTCTCTTGAACTGTTCAAAAGAATCAGCTAATAGAAGCTTAGAATGGTTTCGACTAGGTGCTCTACATGCCCTAACTTAATGGAGATTATGAATGGACATAACTGCTGCCTGGGGTGCCTTGGTGTGGAGCGTCTCCGGGAGGTGTTGTCTGACCTGTGCTCCAAGTGTGCTATCATGTCACTGGTCGTGAGACAGGCACGGTTGGCTGGAATGGAGCGTTCGTTGGACAATTTTTTTCTTTTCTTTTGTGTTATAACCCTTGGTTGTTAGTTTTTGTTCTTGTGTATGCTTCTGTTGTTTAGTTGTGTGGGTGTGTGTCTCCCGGCAGATGTGCGGGGACGGAATTGGATCTACAAAGTCTGCGAGGGAAGGTTTTAAAAGACAGATGGACCAGTGGAGAGAGAGGAACAGACTCAGAGGGAGAGCACATCCGAGAGAGAGAATTTTTGTGTTGTATTTGTTGAAGTGTTCCTCCATTGTCCCTAAGCTTTAGTTGGTTGCATGACTCGTTTGTGAGTCAACTGTATGAGTTCATGCCTAAATTTGTGCGTAAAATCAGTATCCGTTTCTGTCTGAGAGCTGTAGGGGTAAGCTGCCACTTATTTTACTGTTATCCTTTTCTCCTGTTTTGGATAGTTAGGGAGCCAGGGAAATACCTTGTCTTTATGTTGTCTTTTCTTTGCTGGTTAGGGTATCTAGAATTTTTCCGCTAGTTTTCCTCCAGATCTCCTGTGCGAATCATTAGTTTTATTGTTAATCAAGGCAGATTAACAGGAACAGGCTGAAATTAATGATAGATTTAAAGGGGAGGTTTGGGCACATGACAAGCTGGACACTGTTGTCACCCCCCACCTCTACAGATAGGCCTAAGAGCAGATAGGACCACTGACTGTTCAGGGCCGGCAGGTTTTTTTTCACAGATGGTCAGTTGACTCACTGGCATCTGATAACATCCAATCAATGGCTACTGACAACACTCTCAGAGGGATACCGCCTGCAGTTCCGCTGCCAGCCCTCAATGCACTTGGGGGTGAGACATACAGAGAATTGTTGCACAAAGGTGCCATAGAGATGGTCAACCCTGTGGTCAATCCTGGGGGATTCTTTTCAGTTTATTTTCTAGTTCCAAAAAAAGACGGTGGGTTCAGGCTGATCTCGGATTTAAGACGTTAGAATGGGTTTCTAAAGGCCCCTCCCTTTCAGATGCTGCTCACGGCAGAAGTACTGCAAGCAGCCACAAATCAAGATTGGTTCGTGACCATAGATTTAGAGGATGCCTATTTTCATGTCCCTATCACTGCAGAACACAGGATTTTCCTTGGTTTTTCCTTCATGGGAAAGATTTATCAGTTCAGAGTTCTTCCTTTCGGCACCAAGTGTCTTCTCAAAGTGCGTTCAGGTTGCACTGGAATGGCTCATTCAGCTGCAGCTGTATCCAGTGTGCGACAGACATGCGTAGGTAAGGATCACACGCCATTGCATGCACACCCCGACACAGTGTTCTCAGGTATAATTTCTCACCCGCGGAGTCCCACTTGGTCCCCCACCAGGACGGTGGGAAGTTGTGCGGACAGATGCTTCCCTCATTGGCTGGGGAGGAGTATGGCGTCGGTGGGGTGTGAATGGCACTTGGCCTGCCGCATTTTTTACAGCATCTTCTAGGGCTTAGTAGATCTGCATGTACACTTAAGGTGTATGTGGCAACATTAACGGCTCATCGCTCTGAGGTTGCAGGTGTCTCACTTGGGTCCCACCAGCTGGTGGTGGCCTTCTTAAAAGGGGCAAATCAATTTAATCCCCCTCATTGTGTGAAGCCCATTGTGGGACTTCAGCATAGTGCTTGATTCCCTCTGTTTGCTCCCCTGTGAGTCCTTATTGGATAATGACATTAAGTGGCTGTCTGCTAAAATGGCTTTCCTCTTCGCCATTACAATAGCTCGGCGTGTAAGTGAGCTGCATGCCCTCTCTTTGAGTGCTTCTTGCCTGCATTGGGGCCCTCTGTCTAGCAGTGTCTCATTGTGGCCTAATCCAGTGTTCCTAGCAAAAGTCTTGTCTCCCCAGTTCATCAACCAGCCAATTGTGTTGGCTGCTATACCAACAGATCAAAGGGACATCTGGAGCTATGTCCAGTTAGGTCTCTGCAGTCTTATATTGATAAGACAGCAGCTCTTCATACAGTTGTTTGTTTGCTTTGGAGGTGCGCGCAAGGATGCCCCCCGTCTAAGCAGCACTTATCCCATTGGGTGGTGGAGGGAATTACTCACGCCTACAAGTCCACAGGGCATCCAGTGCCCTCTTCTGTTCACCGTCAGTCAACACGAGATCTTGCAACATCTCGGGCGGCTCTCAGGAGTGCTCCCCTTTCTGAGATCCGTGCCGCAGCTACATGGACTTCGACTTGTACTTTTGCTCGATTCTACAGGCTGAATGTGGCTTCTATGCTGACGCTGTGTGTGTGGTGCCTCCAAGCAACCGTGATGCTCTGCCAGTGGATTCCTTGTGAATGCGCAGGGACTCGTCTTTTATTAGTACTTTCAGCACCGCCCTGGCAGACGAGAGTGAAGGGAATAGAACGCTGGTTACGTAACCGTGGTTCTATGACTGAGGGGAAGACCACCAGGATCTTTGGTCACTCAGAATGTGCGAGAATGATCTTGAGGCCGAAGTGACATGTACGTTGGTTTATATAGGCGGGGACACGTCATATGTCATGAGATGATAACTTTTTAATTCGATTCTTGATCAAAGCGTGGATGCAAGGGTATTTCCACTAGTGCTTTCAGCACCGCCCTGGCAGTCTTCCACTCAGTCACAGAACCACGGAACCATGCGTAACCAGTGTTTTCCTTCATTTGCTACTTTAAACGTAACTCTAATCATCTAAATATCCGTTTCTGAATTGACACATTTGTTACATTTTAGCCAGTCAGATGCATAATTCAGTCTCAGTTATGGTCCTATGTGAGAGAGATAGCCTACGGCAACCAGAGAAACTAAATGAGCCTGTGCAAATCTGTTTTAAAATGCCCTCAACGATAATACTATTAAACACACCTAAGCGGAGAAAAACATCTCAAATTCTGCTTAACCCCACATAAATTGTGCAGTGAAAGTAAATTAAGGTTGTTGGAGACCATTTACTATGATGGTCTCAATTAATGGAGTGAAAGCTAATATAATAAAGATAAAAACAAAAACAATTTTATTTAAATTTTACAACAGAAATGCACACAAGACATTATCAACAATAAAAACAGCACTTCAAAGAACTTAATGATTCAGTTTTGATACAGATATGACAAGGGGATTTGCGCTAAGATTCAGGTTGCATTTAATGTGATGATACAGCTGGAGCAATTTTATTTCCTCAGTTTAAACTCTATCGCTCAATAACAAGAAAAAAATCTGCTTACAGTGCACAGTTGAAGTTGAAAATATCTTAAAAACACTGTAAAAAGTCACAAATTGATAGCTAAATTAACAGCCATATTTTGACATATCACATGTGCAATATCACACTATTTTCGTATCTATGCAATTGCAGAATACATAGAAAAATATGTTCCTTATACAAGTTTTCTTTGAATCTACTTCCATGTAATTCATAGCAACATGTTTGCTATAAAATATTATGTACGGACAGTTTCCAAGCTTTTCCCCCTCATGCCCATCATCACTGATAATGCGAAACATGCAAATTATTTTTGTTCTGTGTAACAAAAGTAACTGAGCTTTAAATAAACAACTGTTGAGAATGGACATCGGGTACAGACCCAACACAGTCTCATCGCCAGTCCTACATCTAGAGAAATGTATATAGGCACCAAAAATGTAATTACTTCCTCAAACAAAATCGCCACAGCATTTTGTAATGAACAGGTTCGGTTCACAGCTCTCAATTCATTTTTTTTTTAAGGAAAACATTTTACAAAGTGGTTGGTGTCCATTTTCTGTTACTTTTTCCACAAAGAGGAAGACATATAAAGGCTTGTTACAGAACTAAAGGCTTTGGTGATGTTGATTTTTTTTTTTTGCCCTTTTTTATATATATACAAAAATGAGTAGTCAACAACACCTCTTTGTACAAGCCATGGTGAGGTACACAGTGGACACAGTGTTTTCTGACTAACATGTAAGCAGTTTGTGAACTTTTCATCTCAAAATCATCTTGATAGTCACAATAAACATCCAAGTATTTGTTAATATTTTAGAGGAATACAATACTGCACTTACAGAGCTATTTGGGGAACAAGAGTAGAAATTATTTACATAGGACTGCGGTCAGAGTTTCTTCGTTTGACTGACAAAGTTTAATTTGAGGAGAATTTTCCAAGTACGATTAGAAGCAGCCTCTGAAGGCTACAGCACAGACCTCAGACATGGTATGAATCATTGGTTGCATATACATGTGTCTGTAAGCCTTCAGTCAGTGTAAGAGAATAAACGTCACACACAAAATTTTCTTCTTCTTGCTGAGGGAATTCACAGAGAGACCATCCCACACAGACTCAGGCCTCCTCAGAGCGGAGAAAACTGTGGCTCTACACCTGAAAATCAGTCCCAAAGTGTCTTATCTGGGCATCAGTCATAGATAGGTAGGTGGTCCTCATACTGGGAGAGTACTGTAGCGAGGGAAAAAACAATTAAATATCTTTACAGACAACTGTAGAAAGACTTATTACAGGCTGGTTTATATACAAAATCAGCTGAATTAGATTTGGATCAAGAGCGTACACACTTGTGTCACTGGGGTATGATGGTATTCGGTGTTTTAGGAAAACACAAGCAGAGAGTTTGTAGGTGAAGTATAAGTTGAGGTGAAACAGAAGTGAGCTGAGTTTGGGGCACAGTCTGAGACAAAAACTGCTACAGGTCAAAGCCAAAGAAAACTGCAGGAGTGTGTAGAACCTATATGAATAATTGAATTCGATCCAAACAAACTGCTCAGCAAAACTCTGAGGTATAAGAGTGTGGGCGAAAGTAGAACTGATACGTTTTTTTGTGGATGATATAACTGTAGCCCAAGAGCAATGAAATGGAAGGGAGAGAGTGAAGACAAAGACAAGTATAAGGGCACGTTGTATGTGTGAGGGTACACACTTACTGTTTCTAAATGTCTGGGGATATAATTCCAAAAATGTTGAATAAAAACAGGGGAAAAAAAAAAACATTTAATTAGCTGCAAAATATGGCGTCATTTGCTTAAGCTGATCTTTCAACTTTCTGGTTAAAAAGTCTGAGAAAGAATTGGAAACAGTTAATATGCATATGGGGAATAGTGAAAAGTGAAATACTAATTAGTTTTTATACATGTAACTCAATACTTCTGAGGTTTTAATGAGATGTTTTATTACACACAATTAAAAATAATGAGAAACTTGTATATACTTGTATACATTTACATGTTTAAAAAGTGCCCTGAGTGCCATATATACAGACGTATTTTTTTATTTCTTCTATAACTTTGTAACTGAACACATTAAGGTTTCATTCAGTTTTGTATCAGTCTAAAACCCTTTGAGGAAGTGTAACAGTAATATATCTTTGAAAATCTTTAGAGCTTTAACAGATTACTTTATCTGAAATACCTTTTTTTTGCTTTTTCATACGTGCTGCTCTCAAAGAGAGATGTTCTCAGATAATGACTTGGAGCAAAACTGCTGTAGGGGAAATGAGATGTCCTGTTTTCTACAAATTACTGAAATATATATGACCATAAAAAGACATCTGGATACAATGACAAAGCTTAAACGTAGTGTCAAAGCGTATAAGATCTCTTTCTCTCTTGCATATTACAAACAAAATCACATATCTGCGTGGCATGGCCAAGAATGTGGTAGTGGTAGCCTTCAGGGGTTATTTAACTGGACTCTAATGTGTCAGCCCTACATAGAGCCACAGAGCTAATCCCTGGACAAGCGGATGACCCCGCCAGAATCAGGCCAATGCAGCTCATCCAACAGACCCGATGTCTTGGTGGTGGATTACGTACACGTGTGTTTAATTTACGCTCAGACGCGCTCAGAACATCTACGATCAATTACCTGTCTCATTAAAATTGAGGTTCTCTTGATATTTATCCATCCATAATGCCAACTCACTCTGTGCAAATGGATATAAAACCCTACAGTAGGTGACCTCATCTCATTGCTGTTTATTTAATAATCTTATGTGACTGCTGTCCCCTCCTCCTCCATCAAAAAAAAAGAAAAAAGACGAAAAATTCAAACAGATGGGTAATTGTGCTTAACACTGAGGTTTATGTAGTCAAATTATTAATAGGTGCAAGACAGAGAATAAACTATGAACAGTAGGGGGCAGTCTTGCACTAAATCTAAACAGGGAACCATGGCAATGGGGAAATTAATGAAACACTCTGAACACAGAGATATATTTCCTGAATGGATATTTACCTTTACTTTATAATGAATCAGTATCTGTGCCATCATCATAAGAACCGATCTGACAAACATACCGAAGGTGGCGGTGAACCTCTCCCAATCAGCGGGACGTTTTCATACCGCGGATTCCCTCCAAATAGCATGGACTGATTCCTAAGCGATAGAGAAAGAGGAAAAGAAAGAAGGAAGGGAGTCATCAGCCTAAAACCAGAGAACACTTTTGGACAGTGTCTGTAGCACGAAAACAGAAAAACACATCGATAAATACACACACAGACACACACACACACACACAAGGGAGACTCACATGTACTCTGCGGTGGTTGTACCAGATGCAGCTTGTGCAGGCGGCTGCAGGCTGGTCTGACTGCCCATGCTGCTACTGTAGCTACAGAAACTGTGCACATGGGCCCGGCTCGGGTTGTACGTCATGCGGCGAGCCTGCGGATTAAACGGGTCTTCCTCATCTATGTCGTCGTAGTCTCTGTCCCTGTGGGGGGGGGGGTGAAATGACTGATGAGAATCACCTGTTCAGCAGGGGGGAAGTGGGCACATATGTGTGTTGGTAGATAATACTACTGGGAGTTTTTTTTACCTGCTGGCTATAAGCTTCCAGGCTCTGGGAATGGCACACAGCATCACAGAGAAGGCACTTGCTGCTAGCAAGGAGAACAGGCACAGATAGAGGAGGCCCTCAACGCCATCGTAACACACACCCATTAGAGCGTCCAGGTAGTCCTGCGGAGTCACACACACAAATAAACACACAAGCACGTTCAGAAGAACAGGGGGTCAGCTAAACACGCCGACTACCTATTTATCATACATGAAAATTCACACAGGTTCGAAATGATACTTCACCTTATGCAGGCTACGGCAGTCTAACAGGGCTGTCAGCCGGTGCAAATTAAACTCAGAGGAATTCAAGATTTGTTGAATTCCCAGCAGATCCCTCTGTAAATAAGCCGTATTGAAAATAATGAGAGAATGTATGCTTCCGTATTTGTGTGT
The DNA here is from genome assembly GCF_902362185.1 of Chanos chanos. Lineage (NCBI taxonomy): Eukaryota > Metazoa > Chordata > Actinopteri > Gonorynchiformes > Chanidae > Chanos > Chanos chanos. The sequence continues at coordinate 15,855,207 of NC_044507.1, forward strand.
GCATATTTGTTTGTGCACGCGCGCGCTTGCGTGCAATTAGTCGCTACACCATGTGCTAAGCAGAATTTCTGTCTAATAAAAGATGTTTATAAGACTGATAGCTCTACTGGCGCTCCAGTTCTTACCTCCGCCGTAGGGAAAATAGGAAGGGAAAACTGTAGTAAGCCCTGCACCTGGATCTGCATGGTGGTCACAGATCTCTGGAAGATGGTCAGAGACTGCAAAACACAAGCGAAACCAAATATGACACAAAGCCTTAGATATGCAAACAGTTTATGAATATACCAAAATGATGGGTTTTCTGGGTCTCCCAAGCTGTCCGCCAATGATTTTGAATACATTAGTCCATCAACCACCTTACTCCATCATCTCAATGTATTTATGTCAACATTCATATTTGAGTTATTGAGTGTTGGATTACAATCATCTGCTTAAAGTCATGAAAATCCTTTAATGGTTGAGGATTTGATTAGTGACTCTTTCCTGTGTTTGCCTCATGGCGGGTTTTGCCAAATGTGTTCGCCTCCAGAAGCTTTACTTACTGTTAAGCAAACATACCGGTTTAAATAAAAAGTCGAAAAAAAAGACACCATTTAGAGGAATCCCGGAGGCATTTTTCGGGAGCAAGACAAAGCTAATTACTACGCACTCAAGGACAAAAAAAAAAGAAGCTTACTTTGATCAAAGTTTATTTTCATATCGCCTTAGAGTAATTAAATTATCCACGCTTTTTTTTTTTTTTTTCATTTTTTCATAAAACCTTTGTAATGGATATCCCATGGATTTTTATTTTTCAATTAATCGGTACAATTATTATATAAGCCCTTCATAATTGCCCTCCTCAGGATGAATAAGAAGTAAAAAGCAGGATATACTGCATCATACCTGTTGGAAGGGATTGGAGAGACTTTGGCTGCAGTACAGATAATAGTGAACTATGTCTAGAAGGCAAAGAGAAAAAACAAAACAAAACAAAAACAAGCACAAATTAAAATCTCTGAGGCTTAATTACAGCCTCATCTATTCAACCCACACTTTTATTTAAATAACCCAATAATGATTCTATTTATTATTCATGAAATGTTTTTTTTTTCCCTCCCCCATTACAGAGGTATAAACATACAGAGTTGACTTGACTTGCCTGAACTGAGGAAGTCCTTGGTTTGATTGACTATGAACTTATCAGGGGACACACAAAAGTCACTTGTACCCTGGGGACACATCAAAAATAAAGCACTACGCCTGTAATTATGAAGAAGCATAAATGTTTTTTCAGAACCATTGCATATCACACGCAAAGCATTACAACATCACGTCGTTACAGTCTCACGTATCAAGTGTAGCAGGGGTTGGGGATTAGAGGGGGTTGGAATTTATGGAATGTCAAATTTTACAAACTGGGGCAGATCTGTTTATAGGAGGGTCCCAGGATTCTGTGACTCCTGTAACAGGCTTTGCTGACCAGAAAATAAGCGTACAGTCAGCTCACACAATCATGTGTTTACACTAATTTCACTGAGAGGGGCCGCTGATGACCATATTTAAGCAATTACAGACCCACTGAACGCAGGAAGAATTTATTCTTTATTAGGTAAAAAAGAAAATTCATTTCCGATCCATAACCATTTCCTGAAATACAGACACAGCGTTTTGAAGTAGAGGCAAATTTGTGAATTAGAGACTTTGTGGAGACTACAGGAGAATGAAGGGAACAGTATGCAAAGATAATGAAAACCTCATTTTATCTGGTTAATAAATGGCAAAAGCCAAATCAAAGCATTCAAACTTTGACTATAGACTGTGCATGGAGACAAGAACAGAAAACACAATAGCATGTTCTCATCTCTGTAAACTGATCAGTGCAAATCACAGGGTTTTTTTGTGTTCATTTGCTCAAGTATAACAAGCAAAGAACTTCAAAAAAGGTATGAAAAATAAGACTGTCTCTCAGCTGCCACTTTGAATAAATAAATGAATGAATAGATAGATAGATAGATAGATAGATAGATAGATAGATAGATAGATAGATAGATAGATAGATAGATAGATAGATAGATAGTGCTATCGTTCATTCCCCAGTAAAGTAAAATTTCAAGCAAAGTGACTATGAAGATTAAAATACATACTTTGCATTTGCTTCCTCAGAGAAAGGGGGAGAGAATCTGTAAAGGGACACTGTGTTTGAAACTTCTGTCCCCATGCTGTCAGTCTTTAAGGGGGTGGATCAGAAAGGGGGCAGCAGGTGTGTGAAAAGCACACAGTCTCTGGGGACGGGAGGATCAATGTTTCTCTTCCGTTAATCCACTTTTCTGAGAATGACCGACCTCTGTAAGTGTCCTCGACCGACCACAGTAAAACCCCAATCCCTCAGAGACGCTGCTTGACCGACTGAATGACTTTTGTCTGTCCTGCATGATGGATGAGGCTAGTCCTTCCTGAGTGACTGCGACATGACTTAAGCCTGCTTGAGACGGATCGGTATCCCTGAGTTTTGGAAGTCTGACAAGTTACCCCTTGAACTCCCGACCCAGCCCTGCGTGTCATTAAATTTGTTTCTTTCCATCTAATTAGCTCTGTTTTTCCAGCTCTTTCCAGCTCTACCACCAGGTTCCCAAAACCAAACCAAGCCTTGTATTTATCACGCTATTTCACAGAACTTTACGTGAAATAAATGTAGTATAACATTTTTAAGAATTCTAAAAAGTCTTTTTATTCCTCTATTACCTGAGCCACTGGTCACCAGTGAGTGACTTCACCATGGCTTATCATTGAATAACATTAAATCTTATCAGAGAATTATAAAAAAAATAAGAAGAAGAAGAAGAAGAAATTAATGAAATTATTGTTCCCCAGACCACACTCAGTCTGAGTAACTAGCACAGTTGTGAGGCTGTAAAATTTCACAGTATAATCCATCAAAATGCTGACAACATGTCAGAGATGTGAAAATACCTGAGGGCCCTGTGAATCTGATTGCAACAATTCCCTCTTAGTCATTCACACTCACAAAGCTTAGAGAAAAACTGCCATAAAACAAAGAGAACGAGTGAGAGAGAAAGAGAGAAAGATCCACAGAAAGGGGGGGGGGGGGGGGGGGGGGGGGGGGGTAAAGAGCAACAGAGTTGACTGTTGTCCCTGTTTCAGACAGAGGGCAGGGCTGTTTACTGCTATAAGCCTCAGGGTTCTCTAACCTAAATGATGAGGGCTTTGTAATCAGCTTTGGCAACTGGCATCACTGACACACACACACACACGCACACACACACACACACACAGACTAAAGAGAAAAACAATTGCTGAGCTTCTGTAATCTTCTGAGACTGGGCTCAACAAGGCCTCCCTCCCTGACCTAAAAACAACAGGCACATTGTTCTTCCAAACAGCAGGAAGTTTTTCCAGATAAAACCATTGCAATATTAAGAGCGCGTCTGATACTCGAGGGGAATAACTTACCACTGCAGTGGCAGTACCTGCTCCTAATGACACCCAGCTGAGGACCAGAGTCAGAATCCCAAATACCATAATGCTAGAAAGGGGAAAAAAAGGACAAGTGAATGAAAAGAATGTAATGAAAGAGAAAAAGAATAGGTTATGATTTATGATATGTGTGAATTACATTTCTGTCACTGAGATTAAAATGAGGGGGAACATACAATGACGATTTTCCATGCCCACGTTTACTTTTTTCCTTATAATGTATACCTTATGAGAAAACAAAATAAACCTCATTCAGAATAAAAAGGAAAGAACAAGAGGGAAATGGAAGTATATCAGTGACTGAGGTTGGGAATAGGAGATCATGATAGAGAGAGAGAGAGAGAGAGAGCGAGAGAGAGCACATGAGAGAAAATGGCTCCCTGATGAACTTAAAAAGGCTGCCAAAGTTTTCTCCTCCCGATTCTCCCATCTGATGATGGTCTTAAAAGCACCAATAAAGTGGATTGAAAGCACTTAATAATTAGTTAAGGGCGCACACACACATCCTGGCACAGAGATCGATAGGCATTAGCGAGGTAAGTGGAGGGAGATCTTGAGGATCTTCCAAGTGGAAGCAAAACACATGGAAAACAAGAGAAGGACGAGAGGACAGCCAAAGCATGCAAACAACTTCTAAACGATGAAGCTGCGCGTTTACATTTCACTCATGCCATACCGAGAAATGTATGCCTCTAACAGCACAGTATCCCAAGGACGTTGATAAGATAAACAACCAAATATTAACAAATTTAACGTGGGAGTGTCTGAAGTGATGCTGCTACGCTGTGGTGGGACAGAGATCCATGAGTTTGTGTAGAATACGTTGATTGGTGTTTCTGGGAAACCGCGTGTTTGGTTTTCAGAGTCATAACCGGATGAGATGAAATAGCAGATTCAAGTGGATGACCTGAGCTGGTCCTAGACTGAAGCCAGGGTTCAGTTGAGCTGAGCCATGTATTAAACTCAAACAGAGGACACAGGGTGCAGCAGAGAGATTCTGTTGTGTTTAATGAGAGAAGGTCAACTGGTCAAAAGCCATGAATCTGAATGGATCTCGGAGAGGAGCCTGCTGCGCTCCATTTAAAAAAAAAACAGACTGTCAAGGACATACAGGTGTGTCCAGTACTGATCAAGTATGTAAACACACTCACACTAATATTCACAAACAAACACACACACGCACACGCACACGCATGCACAGGCACACACACTTGCACACGCACAGGCACACAGGCACATGCATGCACACACACACACAGCAGGTTTTGGGAGAACTCACATGGAAAGAACCCATCGTGACTGCTTTGCCAATCCCAGGCACAACAGCAGGCAAATGACCAGGTCCAGAATCAGCAGGAGCAGATAAGTAAGCCATCTGAAAGATTCATAAAAACACACAATCACAATGAATCATTTAGACCTTCCTATAACACTACAAATAGAGAACACATCACCGTTAAACATTGCATAGAGTGACACATTACAGGTCTACGTGAGTACTGTGAGTACATATGAATAGCCGTCTGTCTCTGTACCAGACTCTTTTTAATCTGTATTGTCCGGTCAGTTAATAATTCAACAGTGTAAAGCCATAAGCGTGGGTATTTTATGGCTTAGAGCCTCTGAGGTACTAATGGCTACAGGTCCAGCACTTCTCTCACGGGCCGTGTCTCTTTTGGATAGAAGTGTCCTTCACAGTTCGATAAGGAGCCTGAGCTAAAGCACCATCTGAGGACTTTTAGGAAATCAGAGCAGAGACTGAACTTGTCATATCACTATCAAATAATAGCGACAACAAACAGCAATAATTACATGTAACTGTGAAACTAAAGGAAACATGAGCAAATGAGGGACGGAAAGCATGTGATTCCTGGGTTAATGAGGCAATGAATGTTCCATCAAACTTTGGGTCATGCATAGGAATACTTGGCAGTGAGCTCTCACTTGTTATTTTAGCTTGCCAAGCGAGACAGATACAGGCACTCTCTGACTGGTAATCTCACACCTCGAAGATTCTAAATGCCCACACATTTTTAAACAGACTGAAGTCAAGTTATTAGATTTCCCTATGACTAATGGATTCACAGACATGAGAGAGAGAAAGAGACGGAGAATGAGAGGGAGAGAGGGGAGCGTGAGCATTCTCGTTCAATAACACACTCGGTGGGCTGTCTGTAACCCTACACTTTTGTCAATAATCTCGTTTTGAGTTCATAACATACTGGCCTACAAACGGAAATACAATCTTCGCAGAGCACATACGAGACGGTTTGCAAAAGGACGACCGGGTCCGAAGGGCAAGTCGACTCTGGAAGGAAAGCTGGTGAATTTGCAGAGATCCTCAGTTGGATCTGAGTTACTGACAGCTCCTCTGATAAGACTGTGCTGGTTAATGAACATCTCTAAGCCAGAGACTGGCCCTTCACTGTGAAAGCGCTATTGGTCAAGGGCGGGGTTGACCTATCTATGCACGTATAATGCCAAATAAATTTCACATGTATGGGGGACAGAGGCTTGAATCAGACATCTCGTCTATATTAAGACTGGCGGTCTCCAATGGATTGGGCCTGGTCTGGTTTTGAATGTCGACCTCAAAGCTTTTGACAGTGTGACAGTGAATGTGCAGAACAGACATGACGCGCTGCTCAAAATGACAAGCGGTCGGACTAAGCTGATGTAAGCTCAGACACAGAACCGTCATCAAATAAATATGAAGCACTAAAAACGAACTTGTTCTGTGAGGTTTTTGGTGGTCACCTGTAATACTCCACATAGCTGGTCTGATCAGCAATAGCAGCCAGGTCTACGCTGGCTCTACTGATGTCTGGCATGGCCATCAACTGTCGAATGATGTTATCAGCCATCTGCTGCATAAAGCGCAGAGTTTGGACATAGTCTCCCCGCGTGGAAAAGATCTCATCCAACCGGGCCAGGTGATCTTTCAGCCCGGTCTGCATACTACTCAATGAGCCAGTCACCTGTGAAAGAGAATGGGAGAAAAGAATGCCAAACAGATTAGATCAAAGTAGATTGATCTCTTTAGGAAGAGTCTGAAATGAAAGTAGGACATGAACGGGAAAGGATAATGTGTCTTTTTTCTTTCTTTCTTTCTGAAGACAAACTGTGTGTAACACAGGGTCTGAATTAATCCAGTGCAAGCTGGCAGGCACAGAAAGAGTCCATTTTAGAGTGGGGCACTGAACACTCTCACACAGCTGTAGCCTTCAGCTACAGAAATGTCTCTGTGAGTCACTGCTGGAACACTGCTCCCATTCTGGCCTGTGGGAACAAAATGCTTATTCCAGTTTCGCAATGGTGGGATTTTATCTGTGGCCAATGCAGATGAAAATGGATATACCGCAAACAAAGGCAGCTCTCATATTTTGCTGGGTCACGTAATCTTAGAGGCACTACTACTAAGACATTCATTGTGTACTATGGCATCTTCTGCAGTATATCTACAGTACAGGACTTTTTCTTGGACGTGTAACACAAACTACAGATTGCTGACCTCGATAAAACAGTACAAAACAGTATAAATACCATATTTCAAAGACTATTGTTAATACCATACATTATTATGTATGTATGTTGTGGTACAAACCTTCCTGTACATGAATGATACATGGAAATACAAAACTTTGGAGGTTACATACTGAAGTACAGACCATGGTCATTAATTTAACCATAAACCTCAACCTCTGCGCTGCTTTTTTTTTTTTTTTTTTTTTTAATAAAGCTTAGATTCACTTAACTGGCGGGAAATCTGGAATCTTCTATTTATTTCCTTTTTCTTTTAAGTGGCCATGCGGCGATCACATGGACTCAAGAGGTTTTATTAAGACAGAAGTATGTGCATACGCGTCAGATAAAACCTCTCTATAAGAGACCGTCATAGAAGCAGGTGACAGAGTGCGGCAGGAGGTATTCAGAGACGAAATATCAGCAGATAACAGAGCGACGGAGCTCTGACAGCAGGTGATAAACAGCAGGACGGTCTGGGCACAAAATGGGGGGTGGAGTTCTGCCAAGCAGCCCAGAGATCCCTCTTTACTCTCTCAACCAGAAAAGGCTCCCTGTCCATAAAGAACTATACTATGAACTGCTGATCGGTTTATTTTTGAGGGCTGTTTTTAAAAAAAAAAAAAAAAAAAAAAAACACATAACCCAGTTACAAAGGAAATGGACCCCATTAAGCCAGTGCCTTGCCTGAGTCTCTGAAGTGTAGTGGAACCTTTCAGAGGCATCCATGAAGTGGTGATGCTTATGTTTCGACACATTACGTTATACAGTCTGTAGATTCAATGCAAACAGTTCATAGGCTGCCTTGTCAGAGACAAATGAGTGCTATCTATGTCCAGCAAAAAAAAAAAAAGAAAGAAAAAAAAAAGAGGCTCAAACCAGGGTGAAAGCAGATTTCATCATTTTGGTTGGATGTTTTAAGGGAAGCCTTTACTTTTCTGTCTAGATAACACATTTGCTTGTCCAAAAGAAACAAGAACTCTTGCATTTCGAGAGCTGCTCAAAGAAGCCATCTGTGGTGGCTCAATTAAGATGTGGAAATGTCATCAACAAGCTGGTTGAGGGGGCAGATGAACAAAGTCAGCCCACGTACATTCTGGAATCCCCTTAGGAAGCTGTGATCACATGCTTCCCCTCCAGTCTCTATGAGCTACGGTAGGCTTCTTCACTCATGTTACTGACATCACTGGATGTGGGTGGGAGGGAGGGAGAGGAGGAACAAGCAAGCGGGGGGGGGGGGGGGGGGGGGCTGTTGATAGAGGAGGGGGGGGGGGGGCTGTTGATAGAGGAGGGGGGGGGGGGATCATAGCTTTGAATGGAGATAGCGATACAAGGTTTTTAATCCCCATTAATGCAGATGGATACTTAATCCCAGCTTTCTCACTGTGATTAATGTTCTCTCTCAAGCCTCCACACACATACACACACAGACACATACACCCACCCACACACACACACACACACACACCCACACACACACACACACACAGACACACACACTTACTCACTCTCATACACATGCACACACAATCCTGCTGAATGCAAGTTTGGTGGTAAGAACGAGACAGCAGCTTGTTTGCCATTCTTTTGTTCATGTCACAGTTACTTTTCTCTTCTCTTTAGCTCAAACCTGTCAAACTATGGAAGGCAGCGTAAGGACAGCAAGTCTGAAACTTTATCATTTATAGAGGGAAGCCCTCCAGCCTTACCGCTCGCCTTGGGCTGTGTGGATCTGTGTGTGTGTCTGTGAGTGTGTGTATGTATACACTGGTCCTCATGCAGCATTTTAATGTAATGCAGTGTTAGCACAGCAAAACACTCCCTCTGAGGACCTGGTAGTTTATCAGCACTGACTGAGATTGTAAACTGAATACTGATTAGTCACTTATTAGACTGCTGCATCCATATGTAAAAACAGAACAGACTAAAGAAGGAAGAGACGGGACTGGAGTTTTTGAGAGTTAGATCATACTGTTATTTGTTGTGAGTACTTTGGCTTTAGTCGATGTTTTATTCTTTTCCGTCCTTTTCTCATTCAGATAGTCCCTATCTTGCAGACACAGACGTGCCCACACCTACATACTCCGCCGTTTTAACTGTGCCATGCATGTTATCTGTGATGTTCTTAAAGCCCTGACTGTCAGCAGTAGCCTTGACAATCGCTGTGTTTCATTCTGTTTCCACCTTTCTGTAATGTATTAAAAACTTTTTGAAAATCTCTTAGAGGTGTCAGTGTTTTACTCTACGCTGCAGGTTTGAGTCCACCCACAGGTCAGTTTCCTAACTAACAGAAGCAGTGATGTAGCATCATCTCTTACCAAGCTATCGATGCCACCAAGAGTCTGATTAGCATTGTACATTGAGTAGGTCAACTGATACACCCCATCGTTGGTCTCGCTGTTTCCATAGAAACCCACACCCACTGCAGAGCTGTGGAAGAAGAATGAAAAAAAAAAAAACGTCAGTTATTATTTCACTATAATACATTTAAGGCGGCACATAATGTTTGGGGTTTTTTTCACATCATTTTTCATTACAGAAGATTAATTCTGATTTACTTAAAAGATTAACTGAAGACAAAGCTCAATTAGGCAAAATGAAGAAGAAGAGGTTGAATATTCTAACAAGAGAAAGCAGAAGCAGCAATGGCTTGTCAGCTAACTGGAGAAGCACATGTAGGTTCTAAATGACCTTTAAGACCTGTCTGAGAGTCTATCACATTATCACATCATTTCATTTTTTTTCTTTTTTCCATTTATTTATTTCTGTTCTGAAGTTGATTAGCATCGATAAACAAGCTCATTGGTTCTTAACCAAGCTTCATTCATTTATGAAAACAATATCAAAAAGCTGAGACTCATTATCTGAACACTTCTCTTTCAGTGTGGAAAAAATGATGTGAGTGGTAGTTGTGACACATTTATGATGTCTCTTGTCGTATCTTACAGTCATTTCCACAACAGTTAAGAAACCCTTTTTCTCTTTGGAAAACAAAAAAAAGGCAAACTAATTAAGTTTTAGTATTAAATGACCTGTCAAAGGACACAGTAAAAACTCTTTTGCATTTGATTTTAAAGAAAAATTTCCCAATTTTCCCCTTGTTTCACCACTGTTTTCTATCCCACTATGTTTAATGCATTTCACAAGCTTTGATAGCTGTGTTTCTGCATGCTGGTGTTGGCATCCTTAGGTGGAAAACCGATGTGAGTGTAAGCTCACCCAATCCTAACAATCCGCTGAATAAGTCTTTCGCAGCGAAATCACAGCCAGACAAAACGAGAGATAACACTGTAAAACGTGATACAAATGTTTAAAATCAGAACATAGCAATTCTGTTCATCTCTAAATCATGAATATACTATGAACTATGTTATCTATGTAAATGGATTTCAGTGTACCGGTACTTTTGGTTTATGTTACTAGCCGTTCACTCCTGAGCTGTCAGTGTTTAATACTAAAAGCTTAAGTGACACTACATAGGAAGTACAGAGGATGCATAGCAAACTGTACAAACTACACTTTTATAGTTATGTACTCATAATCTAGATTATTGTCACGCTGATGACAATCATGACAATCTATATCATGATGTTTTGTCAACAGTCATGAAAGACTCATTCAGATTAAGTGTGGCCCAAAGTAAACTCTAGCTTGTTGAAACACAGCATGCAAAGCCAGAGCAATGTGTCAAACTTACATGTGTAATGGAAAACTAATATGTGTGGGTATACAACATGGGAACATGTCACATTTCACTCATACACACACACCACACACCACACACACACAATCACTCTCTGGATTAGCAGTAGAATTTCACACTGTTTCAAACAAGAGAAGTGAAAAACAAAGCTTAATGTAAATATAGGAAATGCAGAAGAAGACAATGGAGTGGAGCAGATGGGCAAAGCGCCCCCGCTGTAATCAGCCAGTGAAGCAGACCGTGGGTGGGAGGTGGGAGGGTTGTTTCTGGCTGTTACACATCCTCTAACAGGAGCGGTGTGGAGGGGACCCTCTGTTCACCCTGTCTCTGGTGCCTCGTAAGCATGATGGATGCCAGGCTCTCTCTTTATATCATTATTCCAGTTCCCAGAGGCCACAATGTTTCAGGTCCCATTAGAGATCCTGCAGTGGATGTCCCCTTGTTCTACTGGCCAGCAGAAAGAGCACTCATTATATTACATCTCACTTAGAGGCTGTTCGTATCCATTTATTTCACTGACAAATCGAGTGAGACATCGATGAGAATGAATTGAATGATCCGTAGTGAAAACGACTTTTCCAACTGACAGAAAGGTGTTTGATAAATGTCACTGCGTGAAATATATGAATGACAAATGTAAAAATTCTCAATGACTCGCAATACCGTAAACACACTGTCAGTTATGGGGGAACAGACAGCATCAGTGAACCTAAGGAGATGGCCACCACCACGTCTGGATCATTAGAGAATAAAACATGGAGACAGTGTTCAATAAACCGGCTTATATGAACTATACATCATCACTGCTCATCTCTGGTGATTAAACACTTCAGCTGCAGTAAGTATCTGAGCAGAGAATCAAGACTGAGTAATGTCTGAGTAGTTTGGGATCAGAGCGTCTGCTAAAAGACTAAATGCAGCTAAATTCTTCTCTGGCTTAATGACACAGACTCTCCTATTAAGCTGAGGCTCCAGATGCTGTTGTGTTGGTGGATATCAATTAGTGCCACTGTCTCTGCTAAAAGGTCTGGCTACAGCTGCTCCTCTACTGATCTCTGCAGTTTTCTAATGGGGACTGGTTAAAACATCAGAGTGCTGTTTAGGGCTATCTGATGAGACCTCATGGCTCTTGTACAGTATTCTGTCAAACAAGCACAAATGGTTTTATGCACAAAATGAAGTAAGCGCAATTATCTGGTGGGAAAAGCATACACTCATTTCTACATTTGCACATATGGTATTTGAAAAAAAAAAGGATAATTATACTTCAAAGACATATGGATAAAACATATTTCAGATAGTCTACCGAGGCAACATATGCGACGCGAAACGCAACACAAGAGGAATGATCTGAGGTACCTCTAAGAGACAAAGCACCCTTCAGCTACCACAATCAAATTAAAGAGATGACACTAAATGGAACAGTGATATTATTTGATTAAGGTCACTGATCAAATGGGGAAAAAAAGGCTGAAATGAAATAAAGCACAGTTATTAAATTGCATTACTGTTATACAAGTTTATCACACCGTGACAACATTACTTATACAGAATTAGTGGAGCAAGCTCATCCTCCTTTATCTTTTTGTTCATATAGGCACAATAGGGAAAACCTGAAGGTACAAGAACTGAACCAAGATAACAACTGATCAAACACAGGAAACAAAAACAGCAGGAAACAACCCCACATTAACAGGGTTTCTATATTTAACAGGACACGACTTAATCAGACTCTGTTAGTGAGCAGGATGTGGCCACAACAGGATGGTGCGATGAATAATGTCTTCACCTGAATGCAAAACATCAGAATAACTGCTTATGATTTCATATGGAATGAATTTCATCCAAGATACTATGAAACAGAAAGCCCTCTCTCATAGTCTGAACATGAAACAAATGGGGAAAATGTTAGACTGTAGATAGATAGAGAGATAGATAGATAGATAGATAGATAGATAGATAGATAGATAGATAGATAGATAGATAGATAGATAGATAGATAGATATTCTGAGCTGTTTGGCAGGAAAAAGAAAAGCAGTTGGATAGCTGTGAAGTTCCTCATGTTGGAATGTAGATGTTTAATGGGGTTTTCCCTTGTGACCGAACAGTGACTGAGATTAAAACATGGCGATCAGTTGGAGCAGATTTTCACTGGCAAAGATAAGCCCAATATGCTCACGCAAACAGCAAAGGGTTAAGAGTGCTTCCTGGTTAAGCAGCATCATGCTGCAGTACTTAACACTACAACGGGCCTTGTGTGAGGTACTGGAATGTCGACAGCAAACTAACTTAATTAGGCCCCAGTGCTTAGATGACAGTCACAAGCTGCATCCTCCACCAATTCAATTAAGTACTTTGGCAAAAATCATTTGTTCTCTTTCATTGGCATTATAAAATCCAAATAACGTAAAATTCTGTGTGTTCCCACCGCAAGCCTAATGATTCTCATCGTCCAGACTTAAGCACGTTAAACTGGTGAGATACCCTGAACCCAGTGACCACGCTGTGGATGAAGACCTTTTGAAGCAACTGTGTTACGAAAGCCTTTTTTTTTTTTTTTGATGTGAGAGACTGTGACGAACAGGTTTACATTAGGTATTAAAATGGGTCTGTCTGATGGGATCTGTGCCAATGGTAAACAAGACCCAATCACAGGGGACAGGTCTCGGACAACGTGAGGGTGAATATAGATTCTGCTCAGAAGCCTCTCTCAGGCAATATTTATATAGGCTACAAGACTGGGAACCAATACCTCCCAATGAAATCTGATCCCAGTGCTGAGAGGAGACAGACAAAGAGCAGGGACTTTTCAGAACCAGTTCCAATCATTTAAATGGAGATTAGATAGGAATCAAATGATCTACTTTTGCGCATAAATTTTTGATATCATTTTGATGTATATCTCCAATGACCAGAAAAATTTGCTCGTAGTAACCTTCCTCAAATCCCTCTTTTGTAAGACCATAATAGTCACGTTTTTAAAAGTGTGTATCATTCACTGAGTGCATAGATAGACCAGCATTTGTAATTTGCTAACATCTCAGATAATCGTACCCTCTGGCCTGTATCCTGCAGCTCATCAGACGAGTCAAACGGCGGTACAGATTTAATCTTTCCTTCTTTTGCATAACAGATTTCAAGGTTCCTCGGGGCAAGATTTCTATAGTCACGACAGACAGAATATCTGGCTTAAAACCCTAAAAATATCCGAGCACCTTCCTCTTCATTCTCGTACCCGCAGCGTAATAAATCCAATACTAAATTTAATGCCCACTATCCGCGGCGAATTACGCCAGCAATTCCAAATGAAAATGTCACAGGTTAAAGTCAATCTCATTTTATTCCCCGATGCCCTACGCCACCACTTCCCAATCAGTGGTTCTGAATGAGAGGAGCAGACAGGTCCTGTTTCTCAAGCGTCTCTTTAAGATTGAAGCCACGATCTGAATGATAAATGCATTTATTACATCGCCTCGAGTCTGTGAATTAGCAGTGCTTGATGAATATAAATTGGTGGTAAAGTACAAAAACATATAATATCACAATCTGAATAGATTTAGAGAATATAAGACCTTTCCCATGAAATTCTGTTGTTGTGTTCTACCACGGTGGTAAAACGGAGACGAATGGTGTATGTGAAAAGACTGGACCACATGGTGTTCTTCAGTCATGTGTCAGTTGGCTATGGTAAAAGGTCTCGTTCCCAGTGAGGTTCATGTTGTGGAATGCACTGTTCTCCATTAGAAAAACTGCAACGATGGGGCCCAACCCAGTAAATGAGGCGGATTTACTCACCATATCACGAGACCAGTGATGACGGCTGTCCACGTGACACAGCAGGTATCGGGCCTCTTGGTCTCCTCTTCCTCCTCCCTACGGCAGCAGCAAGAGCAGCACAGGTAGACGGCCAGAACCAACAGGCTCAGCCCCAGGCCAATTGCTGCAGAACAGGCTAGGATGATCAGTGACTGTGGGTGGGGAAGAGCAAGAGAGGGTGAGCCATAGTTTGTGGATGATGATATGGTTGTGATATAGCTGTAAATTATACTCTGGAACACACAGTTTAGGGAGAGATCATACAACAGTGCAACAATCTGTTAACACAGCACGTTCAAAGTAGTTAGAGAGTCATATGTGAGGAAGCTGAATGTAGGAAGTAGAGAGAGAGAGAGAGAGATAGATAGAGAAAGAGAGAGAGAGATAAAGAGGGAGAGAGAGAGAGAGAGAGAGAGAGAGAGCGTGTGTGTGTGTGTGTGTGTGTGTGAAAGCTTTGAGATGATGAAGAATGAAGAATCGTTTGGTGATTGCCAGGGTGGTACAAGCACATCCCCATGGCAACCCTCTTGGATTGAGGCCAAGAAAAAAAAAAAGAAAAGAAAAAAGATTACAATCTTTTTCAATCAAGAATCATGTGACAACTGCTAAAGTACAACAAGCCTCCAGTCTTGTGATTCCTGAGCTGCTAGAGTAAGTGGAATAGGAGGATAAGAGAGAGAAAGAAAAAATGGTTACGTGAGAAAAATGAGCATTAAGCAGCAGTATAGAAAATCTGACAATGAAAAGTAGTACTAGGCTCCTGTTCATTTTGTACATTATATGGGAATTCACCATGAATAAGCAATTCTCATAATATGAATCAAAGGTACTCATCTCAGGATGACTTGGTTATAAAAACAGAGCAGATTTTGAGATGAGGAAATAATTATGCGAAACAAAAGATTCTGCACGTGTTAAACCACTGTTGTTACAAAACCCTGTGTAGGAACATGGTCCGCACAGCATCAACACAGAGAAAATCCACTGTGTAGTCACGCTGGCAGCTATCCAGAGAACATGTTAAACACAGAAAACACCACATCCCTGAGTATGCGCAATGTCAGGCACTTGGCCAATATGGATATTACATTACACATATGACTTTGATAACTGACACCATACTGATCTAATATCTAAATATGGCTTGCTGTCTTTACTGGAAGAGAAGAGTTTTGAAGAGCTAGGGTGCTCTGAACAATAGATCCCAATTTAGCATGCGAAAACACACACACACACACACTGCAAGCATTATTGTAGAACCTGAACTCCAGCAGGCCGAACATCCCCGCAAAAATAAATAAATAAATAGACGTAGACAGGATGTGACCTTTGTAAGAGAGAGTAATATATTCTCAGCCATAAACATGCTGAAAGGGCAAACAAGGGCTGGTAGTTAAGTAAATGTCGCCATTCTTTAAAAAAGTCATTGTGTCTCCTCAAAGCTAATGTAGTGACCCATAAACTTCCTCTAAAACATGTTTAGTGACAATAAAGGGAGGCAAATCTGAAATAATTATCTCTTTAAAAGAAAAGAAAGAGGCTGTCTGACAATAATGAATTGGTTGAAAATGTCTGTATTATTTTCTTTTTGCATTGCATTTTTAAGTGTTTTGTTTTGTAGTGCCAAACATTCTGATATCCCTTGAGAAAGTTAAATCCTGCTGATTTGGCACTAATATGCATTTTGAAAGGGCAATTACATGAGAGTACATCAATTTTTAAAACAACTTTTTGCTAGTGGGAAAAAAAAAAAACTGCGAGAAAAATCAATGGTCTAAACATTGACTTTTCATGAGGAAAAAAAAAGCGAAATCTTTTTTTTTTTCTGGTTCTTTGCTTTTTGTCTTTTTGTTTTCTTTTGCTCCTCGTTCAACTCCGCAAGCCAAATCAGAGAAAGGGACTTCACATGTGGCGTGTAAAAGTCCCCAACTCCACAGCACAACTACAGGAACCAGTATTGACTAATAACAGAAAATGCTCTCCTCATACACTGTGTCCCACACATCATAAATCACCATGTGTAAAGGTGGACAACAAATTGACAGTGACATCACCGGATGTAACAGCAGCTGTTAGAATTCAATACAATGGCCAGAGGTCTGAAAGGTCTTGTTTCAACTACAATAAGAAATACATAAGATTGAACAGTGAACATATTCTGTTCATTTTCTTTCACTTATGGAGTCATGATCCTTTGTAGTGGTTTTTGTCACTCGTGACCTAATTATGAGGCATTCTTTGCTACCACAGGCAAATGCTGGATGAGCCATGAAAAGCTTTTAAAGCATGTCATTTCAATTCTCACTGCATCCTGATGTGAAATAGACTTTGCCCAGTTTCAGACAACACGTTCATTTTCTAAATCCTGATTGCCTAATTAGACAAGCTGACTTTTTTAATTCAGTAGAAACAATCCTAACAAAACAAACAAGACAATAAGAACAGAGACCAGACGAGCAGAGGCAGAGAGAAATGGAACAATGCAGATCAAATTGAAGAAACTTCATCTTTCTAGGATGTCAAGAAATTGCCACTGATCTGGTTCTTGCTATGCAAATAGACTAAGCAAAAGAGCATTGATCTCTTCTGTGCTGGAGGGAGAGCAACTCCCAGTATTAGCATGATGTTATAATCCTTTTCCACAAAGACTTCACTGACTTCATGGCAATTCACTCTGTTATTCGGTTAACCCCTGTTCCATAGCCAAAGTTCAACAACACAGGTGAAACATAAACCTACCAGAAACTGCAAATTTAAGGTGGCACAAAGAAGTATTTCACCAGAGAAAAGAATGGATGAGAACAACATGACCTCAAAATAGAAAACATGATGTGATTAAAAAATGAACAAAACTTGGTACAGAGTGTACTTGCACTTACTGTTATGCCAAAGCAGGCCAAGTGTCAGGAATCATAAGGTAAACCATAACTCACAAATTATGTTTTGAGGCTGTGCCCTCCAATTTACTTCTGTGAAATCTCATTTCACTGAATAGTTCTTTAGTTACACCATAAAGAAAGTCATGGATTAATGCCTATTTTTGGTTATAGAAAACTTTTGAATGAAAATGATTTAGTCAAATTTAAGCTGCTTTTCTAATTTCTAAGAAATTTACAACGTGCAACATTTTTATTTTCTTCTGTACAGCCTTACATACAGAAAATACAGTCAGCATGTGGTGCAGAAATGTAATGGTTGTTGTTTGTTTTTGTGAGTGAAAGTGTGCTGTTAAGTATCAGTACTGGGCGTCAGTGCAGTCCTATGATGTCTTTTTTTAATATCCAGTCTTTGGGAACCAAGGGACAGCACATATTCAATATAACCCTCATTTAACTAATTATGGTTACATTGTATCAGGTCTGTAAGTAACAGATAAGAGCAAGGAATTCTTCTTTGCTTGGTCCACAGGGCTGGACAAAACAAAACAAAAACACAGTACACTACTATATGGAGTAATGCCCACAGTTGTGAGCTGAGACGCTTAATCTGTGATCCCATGGAAAGGTAGGTGTGTGTGTGTGTGTGTGTGTGTGTGTGGTGTGTGTGTGTGTGTGTGTGTGTGTGTGTGTGTGTGTGTGTGTCTGTGTGTGTGGGGGGCAGTCTTGTGCCATGCCATCAAACTGTGGATTCTTAACATCAAAGAGGAAACGCAGGAGAAGGGAAGGGTTGGGTCTAGTAGTAAGTGTATTCATGCACCTTCACCTACTTTCAGGGTGTATATATACACTGTAGTATCTGTTATATGGGCTTTAACGCATTACATATGCACTACATTAGCCAATCAAAAAGCAGAGTAAAAAAGTACAAGAATAAGTTGTGTCAATTAAAAATATAGAGGCACATTACAATATGAATATCATATCAGAGAACACAGTAGAATTCCTGGATTGCCAAGGGTATCTTATTAAGCATAACAAAATGTCTGGTATATTGTATTTCTTACTTTCTATCATGTCCTCAAATGAAATTCATCCTTTGGATATGGAGTAACTAAATAACACGAAATCAGGGAACCGCCAATTATTATACAGTAGTTATGTTAGTTTAGTGCAGATAAGCATAAATAAGGTTACACTGTAGGACATATAATTTTAGCCAAAGTCAAGTCATAGTTTCCCGGTCCACACGATCAAGAGTATACAGACATACAATTAGCAGTTTAGAGGCTTCATTGCGTGAGTCTGTCACGCGCCCTCTCGGGACGATGCAAAGACACAACACTAACCTGCTGATATGTTGCCTCCTCCGGTCTAAATGTGTCATCAACCCGCTGGAAACTAAAATTCAGATGGGTAAAATTATGCAGCCAGTAGGTCCACCATGGTGCGATGAAGTCTTGCCGTGCCGAGGCCATCCCTGATTAATCAGTCACTGACAAACAACCTAACAGTAAATCGTCTCAACAGGACCTCGTACTCTTCAGTAATCCGTGTTCTTCACTTTCAAACAAATCAAAACAAAATATCCACAACCTAACAGAGGCACGTGGTCCGCAAAATGAACAGAATACAGGGAAACACCAAACAAAAGTATTTCCCCTCGCTGTCTTCGCTCAGAACAACACATAACAAAATTCTCCTGTCATCATCTCCACTGTCCAGTCTCCATGACGGAGACGACTCCACTTTGACTTCAAAGTACTCTCTGCTCGCAGACCCCATCCACGCAACGCAAGCCGCTTTTTTTCAGTCGAGACCGCGCACGAATGAGAGACACGGGATCAAGAGTAAACAGTTACCGAAGCTCGAAACTAACCCCACTAAAGTGTTAACAGTGTGTGGCGGGTTGTAGACTCAGATGAAATAATGTCGGAAGTAGTTAATTGTCACTTTATGAAACTGACATGAAACATCAGTGCTCGTGATAACAAAAGGATCCAGCATAAGAGACTGTACACGGGTCATGTTATATGTTCAGATCTGCAGCATATTATAAAAAATTCATAAGCACTCTGACGCAGTTTTTAAATGAATGAAAGAAAAAATGTGTTATTTAGACTTCTGCGGATATGTAAGCTCAAGAAAATAGTATTTGTATTTTTGTGTGTGCGAGTTATTGTTTCTTAACATTATAAGATCGTTTCCACTAATGAAACATGAACTTATTTCCCGCGTGATAAAAAGTAATGAAAAAGTGATAAAAAGTTATATTTAAAGATAAAAGTTATCATCATTACTGGCACTGCTTTAATTACACCTCATTAACCAATTAGCCTTCAAATTTCATCTCACAACAAAGCAAATTGTATTTGAGACCTACTAAGCTCTGCAAAATTTAGATGAACTGACATTTGCAAAAACCTCTTGTCAAAAA
The DNA here is from genome assembly GCF_902362185.1 of Chanos chanos. Lineage (NCBI taxonomy): Eukaryota > Metazoa > Chordata > Actinopteri > Gonorynchiformes > Chanidae > Chanos > Chanos chanos. The sequence continues at coordinate 15,875,039 of NC_044507.1, forward strand.
AACAAAAACAAAAACAAAAAAAACTAAGACAATGTTATTCAAGGTTGACATCTTGTGGACAGAGAGAGCAGTTCATTTTCATCAAAGAGAGAGAGAGAGAGAGGGACAGAGAGAGAGAAGGAGAGATACAAAGAGACAGAGAGAGTGACAGAGAGAGAGAGGGAGAAAGACAGAGAGAGGCAGAGAGACAGTGACAGAGAGAGAGGGAGAGAGGGATCACAGTGATATATCATTAGATATTACTCATCAGACATTACATGTTCCCAGTGATGATTCATTATGTGAGGTCTCGGTACAGGTAAAGTAAAAGAAATGACAAAGCTTAAGTTGTGATGAGTTTAATTTGAGTCAGTCCTTATCTGATATCCAGAACAAAATTCTGTAACCTAAAATAATCACTAGAACAGAGTGATTTACACAATTTAAATGTATATGCATAGGTTTCCTTATTTACATTATACATATATGTTGCTTTTCTTTTTACTATGGCTGTGTTTTGCAGTCACAAAAGACTGTGTGTCAGTGACCCTATTAGACTCAACCTGTGGGTGGCAGCACAACAATGTTTTTGACTGAAGAGAGAGGAGAGCAGGGGTGTAGCAGGGCAGTGGAGGTGGGGATGGAATGATACAATTTTTTACATACATTTATTCAGTGTACGTAGCATATAACCTCATAGTTTTGGATTATGTTTTTTTTTTTCTTTAGAAGGCCACACACGTCGACACGTAAAGCAAATAATTTGCTTACACTGATGTGAAAGCTAACATAATTCTCCACGCAACACGTTGTGATCTTTTCACGGATCTGTTGGTGGGAACGAAGTCTTCGAATATAATTTTCTTGTCAAGATGAAAAAAAAAAAATGAAAGAGCAAAGATTGTAAGTGAATACCTTCTGCTCAGGCAGATTTGTTAGGGTACATGCCTGCCATGTTTTGAGTGACAGGCCCCCAAGGTCATCTCACTACCAGCCATAGCACTGCTCAGCAGACGACCCCATTGAATTTCAAATAATGGTTAGAACATCCCTCTGGGATTCAGTGACTTTCCGTTGCCCGACCTTCTTGACTCCTTCTTGATGATATACACCATAAGTTAAGCTGAATTCGGCAATACATTGTTAAAAAAAATACACTACGTGATCTTTAAAGTTCAGGCGATATACAGTATCAAAGACATTTTGAAGAATGTCTGAAAATTCAGAAAATTCACATAGAAAAATTGAGCATAGCTGAAATAGAGCATACCCTGTGCTGTTATATAACATCCAATTGCCCAGGTAAAAAGAGAAGGACAATCAATATTTTAGGAGTTTCTCACAGGGTCTGGCAATGGTCCAAAATTGTTCTGCATCACTGTTGTCCTCTTAGATCTTTCTATGATAACTCTGATAACAGACCCCTAAATGAAGTCTTTGAGCAGTTAGCAGATGCCATTATGGTGAAGGGCAATGTTTTGCTGAGTCATAAAATCCCAGGGTCCATTGTTATTACACACTAATCCCAAAGCTTCAGCCCTAGCTGTGAGGGGTTTCTGTTTGAAAATGTATGGCCATAACAAGGATTTCGTTTCCTTGGTTATAGCTTTTTGGGGGGGATTTTTGACATAAATCCTCTTGCAGTGAAGTGAGTGACTGTGACACATACATATGAATGAAGAATTGCACATAACGCTCCAAATGTTGGTATTATTTAATCGAATAGGATTTTTCAGTGGCTGCCAAGATTGCATTAGAGAGGAAAATCCAAGCTGCGATCCTAGGCTTATATCCACATTGAAATACTCAAGTTTATAGTTTTAAGTGATTCTGTGGAGTGCTTGTTTAGGTACTAAGGATTCTTGAGAAAAAGATGGTCTTTGTTTTCGCCCCTGTTATTTGCTTTACTTTTCTTTTTTTCAACAGAGGAAGCAAACATGTGTAATTAGCGTAGTGACAATAGCCATCTGTGTATAAATCAGAGGACAGTGGATAGGAACTAATCCAGACTGAATGTGGTTATAATAACTGGACGTGAAATAAAAAAAAAAAAAACTTTGCTTTTATTAATAAGGTCCTTTGCTCACACAAGGCCTGAACAGCATTGCATTTAATTCTTAATTACTTGGCAAACAAAAGGCAGAGCTGTAATATCCCACACTGTAAATGCTTGACCACTCATTTCTGTGCAACTGGGAGCTTAACGTGTTCCCGTTCTACTTCTCTTCAACTGATTTCTGCCTGTGACACATGTGCACCCATATTACCATGTTGTCTATTACAGGAATAATTCAGTTTTTTTTCCCAAAAAACGAGGTGACTTAAATGGGACATTGTGCTAGACAGATGCAGAGCAAGTGAAAATATTATTTCAGTGAAATTTAAGAACCGGGCATGAGAAATGCTATGTGAACAGTTCAGGTACACCACCCCAACTAACAGAGATCATTTTCAAGATATCTGGTGGGTTCTTGTGAACTTTCTGTCAAATCTTCCATCGGAAATATGTCAGGAATGTTTCTGAGAGGAAACATTTCTTTTTTTTTCCTCTTTATTTTATTCCCAGAATGTTCTGCAAATATTACAGTGTTCTAAAACTGAGAATGTTCTATCATTCTGAAAACAGACTCTACCCCTCAACAATCCAAAGGTTCCAGAACCCTACAATTGCATGGACACACTATTAAAATAATAATATTTCAATAACATTTTCAATACGAAGTCCTGCCAGTCACACAGCAGCAGAAGTAATGGTGATTTATTGTGAATCTAACACATAGAGTATCAGTGAAGATCATACCAAATACATTTACAGCAGATGCCTGAAACGGCCTAATGGCTCTACAGGCTTAGAGGACAAAAAGTAATTGAAAGCAGTGGTTTACAGAGATAACTGCCACAGTGTGGTATTGATCTGGTGAGTTGATAGAGATTCTAACAAAGCGAACTCAAGTCACCAAAGAGCTTTTTTGAGCAGTAATTGTTTGTTTTTATGTGTTTCTTCTATTTGAGAGAGCATAAAGAGAAAGAGCTGAGAACTATGATTAAGCAAAGGTTTTGGATTTTATTGCTTTGTTACAAAGAATGTTTTCACAACTGATCCTGCAAATTTTTAATGTTATCTGGGCACCAAACAAAGGGAAAGGAGGTTTTTCAGTGAAAAAAAAAAAAGAAAATCATATTATCACATAGCATTATGCTTTAAATTCAGTGCAAGTTATACTAAATTGCACTTCATATACAATATTTTACAAAAAGTACAAATATTGCAAATTACAAATACATACCTACATACATATGTACTCGACACACCATATTTTTGTCTCATATCTGACATTTTTGTCTCATAGAAGTGAAAAATAATATAAAGGTAGGAGAGCACATGGTACTGAGAGACCTTGATGTTGTCTTAGTATTTCAGAGGCTATATTTCTGTTATGTGGCTTTTCAGCCAATATCAGGATCCAAGTCTTGGCTGCGGAGTTTTATAGTGATCTTAATCCTGTCTGCATTTTGTGCTTCCGAGACAATCTTTAATATGAGATATTTTGTAAGATAGCAGAAATCAATTTGATTGTTAAGGTTTCCTATCTATAAAAAAGCACCGACTCCAGCGTTTTATGCATACAAGTAGCTTTATGCTTACTTGTGTGTTTATACAGCTCATATCCTGCTTGTACTACAAATCTGAACTCTTGAGATACTAGTTACACCGGCATTCTTTTCGAATGAGTGGACTCACTACTTTCAGATGAGCTACAATGCATTGCCCACATCTGCCAGCCATAAGAGATGATTCTATGGAATAAAGTCAAGGTTTCAGAATCATTCAAATGTTTGTTTGGGTTTTTTTTCTTTTACCTCAGACACTGATAAGGGCACATTAAGTATCAAATTGAAAGGCACAAGATAAATGATACTGAGTACAGACCCAATGAAATCTAGGATGTCTTAAGGGAGGTGGGCTTGCGGGGTGGGGGAGGGGGTGGGGGAGTTGGGGGTGGGCTCGTAAGAGGGGTGCTGAGATAAGTGTAATGAATTGGGTTGGACAATGATCTTCGAATCAGCATCCCAGGATTTGTTTTCCAATTTGTGCCGCAGTAGCTGTTCTCAAATCTGCTGATATTATTCAGAGCTTTTTAATCGCTGAATTTTAAGTAGTTTATCCACGTTTAAAATGCAATGAATTGTATAATTAAAATAGCTACGAATGTAAATCAATGGGCTGGAAAGACGGTGCGTAATTAAACAGACAGTTTTCCTGGTGGAATAAAGTCTAAGTTGCCTGGAAAAAGTAGGGGGGGAAAAAAACCTCGCAACACAGCGGAAAACAAGGCTATGTCTGCGAACAGTGGAAGACAGTGCACTTAACCAGCAATATACACATGGCTGAAATAAACACAGATTTTTTTTTTTAGCTGGTGTCAGGTACCATTTAAATATAAATGCTCAATGAATGAGCAGCAAAACACTGAACAACAAAAATTCTAATAGAGTTTCCCATGTTGATCCGTGTTCATTCTCATACTTCGTGCTAATCAAAATCAGAACTTTAAGTCACTCCGTTCTCTCATGCTGTTTACCGTCCAATACAGTGGCAGAACAAATGTCATGCTGCATTATAATTTACAATCAATTTGGGGGTCCTGTAATTGTTGAGGTTTTTTTTTTTTCTTTTTTGGCTGGGGACTGGGTGGGGAGCCAGCAAGCTTGATTTAGTGTATGCTCTGCTCTTTGGAGCCGCAATTTAGATGTAGCAGATGGAGGCCCTGCAATCAGAGAGAGGTGGTAATCAATTTCTGCTGGTGTCTTGGATTGGACCTGAGCCAGGGAGGAAAAGACTACTGCACCAGGCATAGACCAGAATGTGATAACAGAGCTGCTCCCCTACCGTCTCTGGGACACTGTACGTAAACTCATCTTCTCCAGTGATGAAGCGTGCAACACCCTTTTCTGGACAGTAACTCACTTTACATGTTCTAGACCAAGTTTTAAAGAATTTTCCCCTCTTTCTCATATTCAAGGTAATGTCGCATTTGAACAATTGATCTCCGTGAGCGAAGAGTAAGAATGTATGCCTCTGTAAGGAATACGAAAGTGCAGCTTGAACTTGAAGATGAATTTACTGACAGTAACTGCTGTATCACAAAGTACGCTCCTTTTCACAAAAACACATTTCTGAATTCAGCAGAATCAATCTGAATGCTAGAGCTTTACAAGAGTCTCTCTTTATATTCACTTTCATGACAATAGTAACCCTTTGGCTCAATGGCCTTGTCATTTCACATTGATAGTTCTAGTCTAAATTGTTCAGCAGCATAGTGATCTATCACCTACTACTGCAACGTTAGTAGGCGGTGAAATCTGAGAGCATCTAGACACCATTCAGTCCTGATCAGCATTGTCGTTATAGCGAGATTATCCAGGAATACCATTGTTTGTATTCATTACGAAGATAGGAGAGCAGGTATGCATAGACTGCACTGAGGTGTCCAGGTGATCGCCATGAAGACATAGGCCTATATCTTACACTACAAATACTTTTCCCCTTTTTGATGAGAGAGGTGAAAATAAGGAAGGGCTTTAGGACTCTAGACTGGACACAGATCTTGTGTGTGCGAACTGGTCTGACTGTGCTTGTTATAGGTGGGCGGAGCAACAGTGAGTGTGTCTCTATTGAGTATCATGGAAGTGTGTGTGGGGAGGGGAAAGATGAATGAGCACACACTGAGGAGTTGGTTTTCACCTTGAATGTCTCATCACTCTTCCTGACTAATCCTCCATGCTGCTGTGCTTAGCTGGTTGCGAAGAGGCCCTTACTCAATGACATACTGAGACATGGGTTACATCTGGAACTTACCCCAGACATACATCACTCTGTAGACTCACCGAGGGCTTAGCTGGGTTTAGCATTCTCTTATGCATGTGAAGATTCTCATCTACCCTGCAGGTAGACAACAGTATCACCACAGAATCTCTCATTGTCTCTTATCCAGAGATTGTGCTCTGAAAAAACTGTGTGCGTGTGCGTGTGCGTGTGCGTGTGCATGCGCATACGCATGCGTGTGGTATGTGTGTGCATGTGTCTATTGTCTCGCCTGCATGATTAAACTTCTGTTCAATTCACTTTCCCTGCACACAGATCAGCGGTGGGCAGGGTGAGATAAAGATAGGATTTGAATGTAAATAGTAACGCCTTTTATGCGCACTCTGTATTAAAAAAAAAAAGAAAAAAGGAAAAGAAAAGAAAAAAAAAACGCCTGAAAACATCATTGTGATTGCATGAAAAAAATGTGTGAAAAATGATTTTCTGCACTCGTCCATATATATTCTCTCTGTCAGGTAGAGAAGAGAGGAAGGAATATGAATGAAGTGTAATCTTCTATGTGCAACAAAGTGAGAGACATGGGCAGGTTGACTGAGCGACAGGATGGAGGGAGCACCTGGAGCTTGTCCGTCACTGCAGCAACTGAGGGGGTTCTGTACTTTCATTGTCACTGCCTCTGCAAAAGCAGTGTGGACTGTGAGGAGTGGGAGACAATCGCCCCCCCCCCCCTTCCCACCCCCCCGTCCATCCCAGCCAAATCATGCTGTTCCAGATGAACAGAACACAGAACAGATGACCTTAAAGCACTTTCACACAGGACCGTGTGAAAGACAGACTGAGCGAAACCACCTAATGAGTATTTTTTTTTCCGTGGGGAAAATCGATAGATTGCTTTTTTTTTTCTTTTTTTTTAATCTTCACTGTCTTCAATGCTGAACATAGCTGCTAAGGCTACTGCTCAAATACCGTTTCATGTGACGTAAAACCCGGATAATGAGATGCTGCCTCGAGTATCTCACGCGATTACATAGAGAACCGTGGACAAGTGTTTTGGTTTTGATGGCCAACATGCAATCCAGTGCTTAGAGAGTCCTCCAGTCTCACAGCGGAGTAGTTCTGATCTCCTTTCTCATTATAGCATGATGTAGTCTTTGGCAGGGCACCTTGGGCACTCAGAAACTGGTGCTCGGTGATAAAGTTGAGACTTGGTGATTGCAGATTGGCAGATTAGACGAGATGAAACAGAAGCTATGAATGTAATGCAGATGCAAGAGAGCCAATGATTCGTTTGAAGGGCTGGTGTGTGTGTGGGGTTTTTTTTTTTTTTTTTGTACTTACAGAAGCGAAATGTGTGATAATCCCTTTTGTCCCATTAATTATGTATGTCTCATTCGATGTGACATACATCATAAAAGCCAATGGAATATTTAGTATTACTTCCAAACCATGTCATCTCAAGGTTACAGGACTTGTCGCTATTGAAATTCCTATCCTGCGGTCCCTCTACTTGTGTTTCTTTTTTTTGTCCTTCTCCATCTTTATCTGCTGTTTTGTTTGGAGGGAAAATATCCGGTGTACGTCTGCCTAGCACTGGGTGAACTCCGCCCTCAGTCGTACAGCCTAATAAGATTTGTCTCCTGCTGACATGAAAGGTTAGCGTCTTTACACACAAACCTGCGTACAGCCTTTGAGGTGGGAACAGGGCTCTCTCCGTGGACTGACAGACAGAGAGGTTGGGGAGGCTCGCTGGTCCTTGAAGCCTCGCGTGGGCAGGCCTTCATCTCAGCATGTAGGCACAGGTCAGTCCCGCGCTTCCACACTCCATCTATGTGGCCAGTCCCGCAATAGCGAAAGCACCGTATGGAAAAAAAAAAAAAAGTAAAATGAGTCAGAGTTTACTGTGGTGGCCAGCCAAGGCTGAAGAAATGCATGGAACATCATTGTTTTTTGTTTTTTTTTTTCAAACAGATACCTGCAGATTTTGCCCTCTGAGAAGAACAATATGCATAAAAATAAACAAATCCAAGGTTGTGGTAAGGACAGTGCTAGTGCTCAGAGAAAAGTCATTACCACACTGAGGTCAAACCCTGGGAGAAAAGGCTCAAGGCAGCTTTAATGCGAAGGCTCTTCCACACAGCAATGGATTTGGCTATTCAAAAATAAACATAAAGGAAATAATATTCGATGTATTACAGCCTTGTTTACAGCAAGCAGCTAAACGTGGTGCGTGTGTAGACACACAGTTTAATTCATGGTTTGTATCGTCTGATGATCTAGTTTTCAGCTCACATAACACTAATCCATCGCTCAGTGCAGATCATCGGCTCCTCGCCTCACCGACGGCAGAGATAAACTGTTTATGTGTTTGCAATGTAAACACAACATTTCCAAGTTTAAAAATGTTACAACCTGTTTTTCTTTAGGAGCCAAAGGTCCAGCCCTGCAGTGATGATCTGGTGCTGTCCCAGTGGTGGTGACGTGATGTGTCCGTTTGAAGCACAGCGCTCCAGAATGACGGGGGGGCGGGGGGGGGGGGTGATAGTGGTGGCGTCGGTGGGTTTTCCCTTTGGCTCACTGTGGGCCCTGCCTGTTTCTGTGGTGGCAGGTAAGAACAGGCCATAGAAGGAGTCAAGCCTGAAGCGCTACTCTGGTTTTGATTAATGGACCTCTCTCTGGCCCTGAGTGAGCAATTATCAGAGGGTCAGCACACTCGTTCATCACTGTAACAGGGCAGTGGGCCTTTGCCATCCAACCTACAGTGCAGGCTCTGAGGGGCCCTGTTCCCCTTTGCCCACAATGAGGGAGTGAGGAGAAACGGTGAGAAAGGAGGAGGGAGCAATTCGGTCGAGTGGAAAGGAGAGTAGATAAAATTTCCCCAGAGTAACAGTTCAGTTGGTTCTTGGTTTTTCTCAACGACTCTGGTCTGAGCCCATCATCAGAGTGTCTGATTGCATGGGGGGGGGGGGGGTGGGGGTGGGGGGGTGGCACTGGACTGCTATACCTTACACTCTGCTCTTGTATTGTGAGCTTAATTGGCCTTGTGATACAAGGCCCCCTGTTCTCAACACTTGTGAGGTCGTTACAACCAGCCTGTAACAGCCTATATTGTTACAGAAACTAGCCTATTACTAGGCTGGCCTATTACAAAGCCTATTATTACAATATGTGTACTAACTGTATCCAAACATTTTACTTTTGAATGAACTAAATCAAAAGGTTAAACCTTGAACCTGTTACCTTCTCAATGTCTCCATGACTTTGATCATTTGTTTGCATCAGTTTCTTTACTGGAACAATTTATTTTTGTGTCAAAACATGATAGGTTCCTTAGACATCTGGATGAGACTTGAGATCTCCGAGATGGTCTTAGAGAGAAAAATCTCATCGAGTTTTGTCTCTTAATCTGCTAAGGACATTCACCACATGTCATGTACCTTCTACATGAATCTATAGTCCACATAAGTATCAAAATCATGATTAGATAGCAAGCCAGTAATCCCAAATCTTAGTGACACGCGATCAATACATCATTTGCGGAGGCATCATTTCTCTCGCTGGGCAACACATCATCGCTTGGCTCGATTAGAACTGTCTTTCATGTGCGTTTTATGATTATTTACTCTCCGGGATATTGCTGTTGTCTCATAGCTGTCTGGGTCTTTGAGGAGCAGTGTAAAAACAGAGCTCTTCAAAAAAAAAAAAAAAAAAAAAGAAAAGAAAAGTGAGGCATGCATCCAGCATTCCAAGCCAGTGACCCTATTAACACCACACCGATCCAATATGCATGAGGTATGGCTTTGTTATCCACTTCTTTTTGAACTTGGAAACTTCTCATTTCTCTACGGGAATGGCCAGTTTCATCCACCGAATGAAGTATGTGTGTCTGGATGTGGATGTCCTAGTTTTATTAGTTGAGGAGTAATTAAGATGGGGAATATGAAAATTAATTAACCTGTCTCTAAAACATAAACATCTAATAGGGCCTTTCTATAAATGTAGTTTTATCAGACATCATCCCAATAAGATGTTATGAGCTAACCATAAATTTTTTAATGTGATAAATATTAAATCCCCCCCCCCTCCCCGTTCTATGATTTACCTGCTATTTACCCACAGCTATTAGTCAATTATCAGAGTGTCTTCAGCACACCCTCAGGAGTTAATGGGCTTGGGAGAGGGCCAGGATCTGATTTCTTTTAAACACAGTCTAATGGGCTGCCTGGCCATGTATTATTAATGTGGCATATTGAACGTGAACCACCTCTCCTGGCTATTAGGGTATTTTTTCCCTTCATTGATTTTTTTTCCCTTTACTTCCATGGACTGTTTTTATCCCATTGAATATAGACGCTGCTGTATTTCACTGATTTTACCGAAGCTAAGAGAGCGATGGCTTAAGAAACGTTCATTTCATATGAAAGGTTTTATATCAGCTCTGCTTTTCTCATTTAAGAATATTTATTTCACAGAAATATATTTAAACTTAGATCAACTGAAACTGAAATTTTGACTTTTTCTCAGTTGATGATGTAATAATACATACTCATTTATTTGAATATAGAAGATGTAGATATCGATATCAGTGTGAGATGGATATCAATTTGCTACTTTCCTCTGAGCTATTCTGAGTCAAACAGAATGACGTCAGATATAGTCATTGTGCGGCATTTGCATCTGAGTGGCATGGGTCAATTTGACACAATCTTTATAATCTATTCAATAATAATGCAAGTCGTTCATAAGAACAATTCATATGCTGTCTTTTACTCATGACTGCAATACCTCGACAAATATAGAGAAAAGTGGCCAGTAATGGTTTTGCCAGGATCTTATTGCTCTAAAGTACTGAGTGAAACACTTGAGTAAAGACCTACATTTTAAATCTCCATAACACTTTCATGTCTCCTCTTTCATCTCTCTCCCTCTCTCTCTCTCTCTCTCTCTTTGCTTCTCTCTCTAACCTCCATCCAGAACTCACATCTTTATTTCGTTCCAATTTTCACACAGCGAGATGGAAATTGAGTGGTAGGGCAGGGGAGCTGGATAAGATGGAAGTGTCTGAAAAGAGATGAAAATAAAAGCCAATTTCAACAATGCCTCATACCTCCTGCCCCACTGTCTACAGGAGGTCTGACCACTCCATAACCAGAATCTCAAACATGCTCTGACTTTGCAGTATGGTTACTGTGGGCTTTTGACAGCCTACCTCCTAACCTCAGGTGAGATCAAAACCAAATATTGCCCTCATTCTCGACTCAAAATAAATTGGCTTCACGGTGTGTTATCATCCTGAATTTTCCTGTTTTATTCATGAGTTTTACAAAAATTTTAAGGCTGGTGAGAAAAATGGAAGAAAAACAGTTAAAACTGGTAGTTCTGCTGTGTGGAAGATGCTCTGGGTTGTTTTTTTTTTCTTCACTGACCGCTGGACAGATTAGGAGTAGGTACCATCATCTAGCAGAGTGATTTGTCAGTGAATCAAAGGCTCTCAGGTGCTCTCTCTAACACCAGGGCTGATTACAGCAAATTACTTGGACAAAGTAAGATGGGGCAGCTGTCTGGGAAGAGCTCCCGTCACAGCGTGCTCTGAGAGAAGCAAGCTCTAGCCTCACCTGAACTCTACCAACCAGCTACAACAAAGCCCAACCAGACCCTGTTTATGTTAATGGAAGGAGTATAGACAATTCTGAAAAGAACTGTTTAAAGGTGACAAATTGCAACAGAAGAATGATTCAGTTGACAAGCGGGAAAATACCAATGTCGGTATCAGTCAGACATGCACCAATTTCTGTGCATTTTTCTCCAAATCAATACCAATATTCATCACTTGCCTTGTGCCTCACTTCTGACAGCCCAGCATAGAGAACATTATATGTGGAGAGTAAAAATCTATGTCAAAAGGTGATAGCAAATGATCAGTTAGAGCATAGCGCCCCTGGGGTGATGTGCTCTTATATGCTTTGCAAAAGGGCACACTGATAGCACAAGGGAAAGTTTAACTAGCTATTCCCCAGAACATAGTTAATATTCCCTGGATGTAAAGAAACCAATGCATGGTCTCTAAGGCAATGAGGCCGTTCCGCTGACACCACAGGGCAGTGTTGTACATCGCTGCGATGCAGATATCTTGTATATGGCGTTGCCTGCATCTTTTCCGTAGCCCTCGGGAATAGTGATGTGGTCAGAATGAATGACAGCGGCTGTCCATTTTTTTTTTTTAAAGGAAGTAAAAACTCACCTCAGCTCCCCTGCATACATACACACAAACACGCGCGCGCACACACACACACGCGCGCGCTAGTTGGGGGGTCAAAGCACAAATCACTCTTTAAAAGTCCAACCTCTCAAGCAGTGTGAGGAGAATGAATTCTGCCAAGAACCAAGGCCTGTCAGCAATGACAAAAAAAAAAATGAACCCAAGCAAAAAAGAAAAAAAAATCTTCATCCTTCTATCAATTTTGTTCTTATTTGGAGTCATATGGAAAGACCCAGGGGTCAAGGTCTTCCTCACCTTGATTTTCTTGCACTGTCATCTGTGAGTACTCTGCCCAATGGCCCTTACACTGCCCTCCTCAGAATGTACTATTCAAAGTCTTTAAAACAGTGCATGAAGGGTAAGAGGCCCCTGTGGACTCTGAACAAATATACATGCCTCAGAGAAATGCATGACCTTTGATTTATGGTACAGCAACTGTTCGGTATAATCAAAAAATAAATAGCGTTAGCCATGTAATTTCCTTCAGTCTGTATCGTCTGTGTGAACAATGAACAATTAAATCTCTAAAGGCGTTTGTCAAAAAATAAAGAGATTTAAGTTACCTGGGAAGATAACTCAGAGAACAGTGATTAGTTTAAGAGATTAGTTAATCTGGGAATGTTTTACATATGAGATTGGCATAGTTAGATTACCGTCAACATATGTTTCCACCTCCAACTGCAAAAATACTTAAAAAGCATATTAAATTCCATCTGCTGTTAGAGGTTCTGTTTCAGTGTTTGAAACTGTCAAACTGTTACATCTGAACAAACTTCCACGTGCATCACATGAATTTTTGTCTGAAGTTTTATCTTTTCTATCAGGATCTGTCTGTTGTTTTAGCAAACTGAATCACGTAGTCAGTGGATCCTGGTCCAGTGAAAGTAGCTTACCGGTACAGCTCTACATATGGAACAGGGGTAAAGAAACATAAGTTTCAAGGTACAGTACAGATAAGGCAAAGCCAACACTGGCAAGGCCCCTGATTCATGTTTTCTCAGTCTGGAAAGATAACAAGACAAGAGCAGAGAGTTCAACAGATGAAATCAATTAAACATGAACAGACATGTGGATATGGGAATAGGACAAACACGTGAGGAACTGAACTGCATGTCCATTCAATGCCGTGGTTTTCTAAGAATTAGCTGGTGAAAAAGGCAAATAGAGTTTAAATCTCAAGGACATGCTAAATCATGAAGAACAAAACAACCACCACACATACACACACACAAACAAACCATTTCTATACTTCTCAAAGTAACTAAACACCCTTTATTTCAACTTTTAAAATATATTTCACTTAAATACAGATGTATACCACAGGGCATTAAGAATATAATCAATAAGAACTAAAATCTCAATACTTTAATCTGAGTTTGACAGGTGCATTTATTCACTGTGGTTTCCAGTCACGTCAGGTCGTATATTGTATAACATGTTATTAATTCAAGTCTATAATAATATGATGCGCCAGTTTAGGGTGGAGTAAGCAGCCGGTATTGCAAAGGTGGAGCTCGATTATGACAGCGATGTACGTGGTTCTCTTGACGTGGTGTTTTATTCTCAGCTCGGGGAGGTTGCCACTGGGCAAGCAGCAGGGAGGAAAAGGTGTGGAAAAGGTGTGAACTCAGTTCTGAAGAGTTGCCTCTGTGACATGAGATAAAACAGCCAATGAGTTAAGGCAATCACACACCATCCCCTAACGACTGATGTCTGGCTACTACGTCAAAGTGTCTCCAGTAAAGCACAATTTATTTAGAACTGTAGAGATTTATCAGAAGTAGGACTTTACACTTTGTTGGTTTTTGAACGTAACAATGGTAACCATGGAAACCTCAGAACTTACACGTCCACATCCGGATGCACATGCCACACATGGCCACGACACTGGCAATGTTAAGGGCTCTGCCACATTCTCCACTCATCAAACACCTCCTGGTTCCCATACAACACTTAATACAGCAGTTATCATCTGAGTCGTCTTTATGTTTATCGGCAGAGCGGCTTTGCTTCGTGTTACTGGTGTGCTGCTGGGTTATGACATCAGGATGGTCGGGTTTCTTCATATAATCATCGTCCATGGCTTCACTCCTTTGTCAATTCTGAGAGAGAGCAAAATTGGAACAGAGATTAGCTGACAAACTAACTCAGGGGTGGGCAAATCCAGTCCTGGAGGGCCATGGTCCTGCTGTTTTTCTCGTCAGCTAACTAAATACAATCTGTGGTTGGCTGAAGAGAGTGCACACCTGTTTGCAAGGTGAAAATCAACAGACCAACAAACTAAGAGGTGAAAACAAAAACCCGACGGACTTGCCCACCCCTGAACTAACTAAAGAGTAGTGGCACTCAATAAATGATAATTGTGTCTCAGCTCTTTATTCTATTCTTTTTTTCATTGTCATTCATTTACAGGGAAGTGGACCGATATATTTTGGTCCACTTTGTAGACTTACATAGTTGTTTATGTACACTGTTAACATACATTTTGCACCATAACATATATTCCACCTTCGAAGAGAACTGAATTTTTTTTTTTTTTGACCCTCCGTGTCTGGTTCTTGTTTATGTTTTGTTTCGGTTTGGTTTGCTGACAGAGACAGGTAAAACAGGTGTAATATTTGTGGGAGGTGTATCTCTGCACCTCTCACTCTTTCCATTCCTTCATTCCCTCGCTTTGACTGCAAAGTCTATGACGTCAGCACTCAGGTGCCCGACCAGGATGTGAGCGGGAGGAAAAATACCACGAGGGCTCCTCCCAGTTCTCTGGTTACATGACCCCTTTAGAGTCCTTCTCTCTCGCCTCAGGCACAATATACGGCTATCAGATAGCTCTTTTATTTGAAAAATGGATGACATCTTTGTGGTATTTCTATTAGATTTATCATTTCTGTAAATCTAAAAAATAAATAAATAAGAAAATCTGTGCAGTATGTGCTATTCTTCAGTCTGACCGTTTCACTTTCTATAACCACAAAATCCAAAAAGACAGTTTCAGGCTACTGACAGTGTATCAAATGACCAAATATTACCCTTGTGACAACTAATGTGCTTCATATCTTGAAATTTACCCCAAATTTTCTTGTACTCAGATTTTTTTTTTTTTTTTGGTAATGAAGCTGAATGAAATAAAATTAAAAGTCTCAATCTTGCTGCTGTCAGAAAGTAAGAGAAAAGAGGAAGTAGTTTGCACTAAAAGTCTCGCCTCTAAAAATGATTTTTGGTTTTACCTTTTATGTTTTGTATAGTCTTCTTGTCTTTTCTCCAAAATCCTCTGCCAAAGCAATGAGCAGTCCTTACAGGCTCGCAGACCAAAATGTTCTTGCCTTCTCACACACACACACGCTATTGACAACACACTTTCTAAAGTTTCCTCTAAGTCTGCTGTGGCAGCGTGACAAAGACTGGGTGTTAAATTGTACTCGTCTGCTCTGATTGTGTTTTAAAGGTGTGCAATCTGGTCTTTCCAGTCTGTCTCTGCATACGAGGAAAGGTATTTTCTCTAGAGGGCATCATGATTTTAGACTGTGTAGGGTTGTCTTCCTAAACAAACATGTAAGATAAGTTCACTAGTCTTCTCAAAGATAATGAAGATTTTAATAGGAAAAGAATTTATTAAAAAAAAAAAAAAACTACAAACAGCTTCATCAAGTAAACAGGTATTTGGTCTCCATATAGTGCCTTTGCAGAGCACGCAATACAAAAATGCTAAAAGAGACAAAGCACAGGCATATTTACACACTACATAAACACTTTGTTTACAATCTATACTGCATCCATGACTTTCCATATTGTCCCACTGGAAAACATGATGGTGCATAGTTACACAGTGACACTTTACAATACAAATGAAATCTCTGCAAAACAATGGGAAGATGTGGAAAGCTGTGTCTCTCCGTCTGTTTCATCAGTTCTCTCGCTGATCATGAAACGGTGTGATCAAGACTGTCGTAACACATGATCCACCATTCAACTGAGCATCTACGGACCCAAAAAAGAGTCACTTAAAAACAAAATAAGCTGTTATGTAATCTGTAAGACTGTGGAACAAAATCATAGTCTTTTTTTTTTCTTTCTCACATCTGTATTTTTGAAAAACTATCCTTATGCATTTCAAAATTCTGAATTGTGCAAAAAAAAAAAAAAAAAAGAATCTGGACAAATGAGTGAAATAACTTTGGATAGAGTTGAATAACTCACACTCTCTTTGCGTAGAACTAGGCTGCTCCTTTCTCATCCAGGAGATACAGTGCTGGAACAAACTGGTGCACATGAAGCACAGGGTATAACGGCAATCATGCGAACAAAGACTGCAGCACCCATCCAGACACAACTGGCAGCACACGTCACAGCAGCGATCCACACAAGGCTGTGACTCACGGCAGGAGCAGGGGCAGTCTTCTTCGCTTTTCTCCCTGCACTGACAAGGCGCAGAGCCTCTACACCAAGCCTGACCCATAGTTCTCTCTCAGGCCTCTACTGTGTCCAATAAGTAGGAGAAAATCCACACCAGAGAACCAAAGTTCAGCAGAAACCTTTTCAGTTTGGCGTCATTTGTAGAGAAATGCGTCATTCGGGAATACCGCGTATGAGGAGAAATTTCTAAGTCATTTTACAAAACACCACAGAAGTGAATCTGGTAAACAAGCGAAAGCTTGTCTAGAATGAGTCCTTATAAGCCGCAGGGTTTCCCTCCTCTTCACCCCTCCTCTATTTAAAGTCAATGATTAGACAGAACGACCCCATGATCAGTCATTTAAAGAAGCCACTGTTAAATGAGAGACCCAAAATGACGTCTATGCCAGGCATGAACGGGCAGTTCGGAGAGATTCAACATTCATCCGGAGTTCCTCAATTACCAACAAACCGTCATGAAATCATTATGTGAGGACAATGCTGTTCTGAGCACAAAATTAAGCACACTGATTTCAACTAGCGTAGCCACAGGTGTGCCCGTATGGCACACCCAGCACAATCATAAAAAATACGAGTTAGCTGCAAGTAAAAAAAAAAAAAAAATCGTAATGCTATTTCTTACACTACTGAAATTAATAGGAAAAAATATACTAACGGAGACTTCCCGTCACATGAAATGAAAGTTCAACGTTCAAATGAGTGCGGGGTGGTGTTGGCGCAGGCGCTGTCTCTATGCTAGTCAATTGGCGGTTAGTGACAAATAACGGCAAGTTTATGTAAGTGCCACTTTGTCAGTTTGTTTGGGGTTTTTTTTTTGTGCCAGTAGCTTATAGGCTTAGCCAAAAAAAAAAACCAACAACTTGTGGTTGAGTGGTTACCCTTGCTATTGAAAAATCTGATGTGATGTAGTTGCATGTTCGGTGCTGCAGCTGTTCAGTGAGTAAACCATTGTAGTCGCCACAAGTCCAGGTTTGACATTGCTTTTATGCAACAGTTGTGCTATTAAATGAAGAGATAACTCGCCTCCGTCACTTTCTTTCTTGAAACGATGACATGTTGTTAAGCAACAGTAAGCAAAATCAGTAGCCTCGATACAGTGCATAAAACTGATAGTAGGCAAATACTGAATAATGTTTTAATGATATCTTGAAATAAGAGTAAACAACTGTAATGACTGATCTATAGATCACTTTTTGTTTTTGTTCTTGCACACCTTATATCCCACAGGCCATCCTAAATTAAAATTACTGGCAACCCTACTGCTGATTTCCTTCACATTGATACATTGGGAGCACGGCTGTAGTGGAGGCTCAATGCACGTAAACGGCGTTTACGCACCTCCTACATTTCTGAAATAGCGTCTACGCACCTCTAAATAGAGTTTAAAATTTGTTAGAGTTAAATTTGTTTTACCAGCACAAGTAATGGTAGATTCATAATTGCGCTGCATTATCAGCATTTACGGTATCTGTGACCAATCACATCGTCTCTTGCGGCAGCTGGGCTCGCGACAGAACCGTAAAATTGAGCCGTTTTTCAATACGAAGTATGTCAAGTATGGACTCCCGTTCTTGAGAGTTCGGACTAGCAAGTTCAACTCGAGAGTCTGGACTCCTGATGACGCGGGAGGATGCAGTACGCTTTAACTGCATTTGAAACAGCAGTGTTTTTGCTGGCTAGAGCAAGCTAGCACAGTCCACTAGTAGATGTCACATCTCCAAACCGACCCATATTCGAATTCTGAAATAATAATTTCTCACCTGAAGAATCTTAAAAACTACATTTAGTGACAGAACAACAGTCATATACGAAACTCACAGGTATGTTAGCTCGTCTGCCGCCGTTGCGGCCACTTTTGTTAAATTTAGGTGAAATGCATTCTGGAAAACTTGACCCCCACAAGTCCACACAAGCCACCTCCTGATGCGTCCTTTATAAAAACCCACGAATCGAGGACACATCCGTGTATTTAATCTCTTCTTGGCTAGATGTGAACTTTGAATTGGAACAGTACTTCGGCTGTGACTGATGACATTTCACAAGTCCACAAGACCTTAAGTACAGAAGAACGGCTCGGGGCTTGCTAGCCAGCTATCTATCTCACCGTGCGTTCACACCGACAGCGACTCGCTGTCACCTAGCTGTTGCTTGCAGCCAGCTTGTGGGCGTTGCGAGGTGGGCCACAAATGTATTGACAGGAGATGCATCAATTTTCTAAGAAAAAAGTATATACTAATCAATATATCACATTGTAGATTTGTTTATATGTTTATGTTTACATAGTCTTTGCTATATTCCTTGTGGAGTTGCATGTTTGTATTTTATGAAAGGCAGGCCTATTAATATATTGCCCAATATATGCGTGAACCCACAAATCAGGTGTATTTCCACTGAAAAATATATTGTGGAGAGAATTTATTGCCCTGTAAATAGTGTGATCTTGCTTCAAACACTACAGTTTCACCCACAGATATGGATACACCATGGACCGCAAAGTTTCTCCTCCATGTTGGCTATGGAAATTGAAATGCCAATGTAGGAACCGAAGTTTAAGAAACGTTTTACAGCGAAAGAATAGAAGAGTGACACATCTGCCCTCTGATTGGCCGTCGCTCGACTCTGCCGCTGCTCATTTGCATAGAGTTTCCGCTTTTTTTTTTTTTTTGTCGCCAAGTCATTCGTTCCGCCATGTCGTTCAGTGTTGCCTAGCGACCATTGGAAATGAATAGAAATTAATCAACAAAGTGTTGCGTCTTACCCGACTACAAAAAGTCTTGTTTCACCATGGCAAGCAGTGGTAATAGTAATAGACTTGTTTTTTTTAAATGGTTTGTTCGCGCGCTTTGGTTGGATGCATCCACATTTCTAAATGGGATTTAGAATCGCTGTTTAAAATGCCGGTAAATAAGATCTTGTATTTATAGGACAAACGAATTCTGAAATCAATGTACAGTGAATTATGTTTTTGATAATGCTGTGTGTCGCAGTTTTGTACAAGAAATCATTGAAAATGCGGAGAAGCCGACATAACTGTGACGCAGGGCCGCTGCTGCCCATTCGTGATGGGAATTCCGGCACTTTTTAATGCGCCAAACGGCTCTTCATTTAGTACCACTTCTGGCTTTTATAATTCAGCCAAATTTAGCAATATTTGACAAATGATTGCTATGTGTACACGTATATCACTTAAATTATTCAGTGTAATTATACTAAACCTTGTAATTTCCAGAATACCATTATTTTACATTATGTCTGGTATAAAAACATTAATGTAAAAACATTAAACACGTGTATTGAACGTTTTATTTATATTAAACGTTGTAAAGTTTCGCTACAAACACTAAACACAGTGCATCTGGTCCTTGTGCAATGTATGTTACAATTCTAATACTAGGCCTACTGAGATGTCCATATCAAATATCAAAAATAAAATAAATAATAAATATCCAAAACACAAACCATTCCAAACAAATCACACTCAAAATGGAACACAGTGTGCCGTATAACAAATAAAAAATAAATTACAATGTGCAAAACAGCAGCCTCAAACCATTTTAACAGTGAAACATTGTAAGACTGTCTTTAGGGCAGATTGGCATTAAGAAAGACTAAGTGCCTCTTAGAAGGGCTGATCCGGTCTCTTCTCTGTTATTATCTGCCCTGTTTTGGAGAAGATTCTTTCTGAAGGGACTGATGTCGCTACGATGCACAGTCTCCCTGCCATCACCTTGACAAGTCGTGGGTAGACTGAAGCCTTAGTCTTGTATTAATTAACAAAAAAAAAAAAGAAGAGGAAGAAAGAAAGAGAAATAGGCTCTCAGACGGGAGCCGGCTCCCATCATTCACGTAAAGGAGCCGGCTCACAGAGCCAACTCGTTCATGACCAACACCTCACCACTGGCCATTTGGGCGTGTGTATATGCACACCCAAATGGCCATTGTGTATACACACACACACACACACACACACATATATATATATATATATATATATATACACATATACACACACACACACACATATATATATACATACACACACACACACACATTGATATTATATATATATATATATATATATAAATATATGTGTGTGTGTGACTGTGATTTTGCTCTGTTTCCACGATGGCCAGTACAGCCTGAAAGTTTATAACATCTTTAGCTTACAGCTAATGTCATAAGATTTTTAGCTTGCCAACATTAATGTTGGCTAGCTCGCTCAAGATGTTTCCTACCATTAATGTTATGCATTCATATGGCTACATGGTTTAAGCAAATTTTCCAGTATTTCAGAATTAACATTTTAAAAAATACCTGCAGGCGATGGAGGAGTTTCATCTCAAAGTTTCTTCTTTTTTCTCTTCTCTGCCCCCTACTCCTGTTGCCTTTTTGGAGCCATTCTATCTGAAATTGTTGCATTACCGTCAGGCTTGAGTTTGTCAGGCGCAATCAAACAAACCACAGGGAGATGGGGGAGGGGGGGGGGCACCATAATTCATTTTATTACTTTGAACAATTATGTATGTCTTGTATTGCCTATAATGGTCAAATGGTGCCTATTGTAGTTGTGCTCCATCTTAAATTTAAATAATTCATCATTATGATAATTATGATGATCATCAGGCTGTTTTGGTGCCCCACGCACAGCACGTGATGTGCATGTACATAGTGGCGGCTCTGCTGTGATGCAGAGACCATGTGAGGGATAGGCTGCTTTGGCGTGAGAGTGTGCGGTGTATGTGTTATAAGAATTGTCAACACAAGTTCTTTGTCATTTTGAGGGTTTTTTTTATTTTGTGCTCAGTCCTGTGTCGTTTCTGTTTTTTCTTTTCTTTTCCTGTTCACTTGTCGGCAGATTCGATCACCTGAATAAAAAAACATCGCCTTACCTGCAATACTTACCTGTACGCGGCATTTCAATTAAATGTATTTAAAATATGTATTTAATTACTTTTGAGTATTTTTTAATTTGTATTTTGCTGAATGGAAAACACTCAGATGTAATTTTTAACAAAATACTGCGAGAGATTGTATTTTGTGTATTTAAAACACTTAAAATGCTTAATCAGATATGTCATTTCATTCTCAAATAAGTCAAGAACTTTCATTACCAGGCTTACAATAAGACTACTAAATGTAGCCTATCACAGTCTTTGGCTAGATGCAAGTAAATCCCTTGACACATCCTGTTGGGTCCAGCGGGCTCGTTGTGAACTGTTTGTTTTCCTCATGACCAGTAACCCAAGGAAAGTAGCTGCTTTGGTGCTCGGTGCAAATTGCCTTAAGGCAGTGGTTCTCAACACTGCTCCTGGGGGCCCACTGTCCTGTGTGTCTTTGTTTCAACTCTCCTGATCTCAGGACAGACACACCTGTTTCCTCTGGTCAGTTAATCATCAAGCCCTTGATTAGCTCAATTAATGAAGAGCTAAAACAAAGACGTGCGGGGCAGTGGGCCCTGAGGTCTTGAGTTGAGAGCCACTGTCATGCTAAAGTATGTAGCAAAATATACTATCAGATATTGCTCACTGAATATCATTATAGGACAGAAGAACAGAGCAATACACAAATAGCTGCGCTCTAAAACATGTGAATTTACTTGCCAGCTTGCTAGTGGTATTCTAGCTGATGTCACAGGCACGTTCAGAGAGCCCAGGACAGTGGCATCTTGTAGTCAGTCTTATGGAAGCCTTCATTATCGATAAATCAGGCTAGCTACTTTTGTTCCTAAGGACAATTAATTTCTAAAAGCTAAATTTAGGCGTTTTTTATTGCGGTCAATCTCTTAAACTAAATGGGTTCACTTCTTCAAATGATTGCTTGTAAAGTTGGAGATCTAGGAAATTAGCTTACTCTACTGTTGGACTTACTGTAAATCGCCCCTGAAAAAGGCATCTAAATGTCTAAAATGGTGTCACAGATCATTTTGTATGTATTTTTGTATTTTCAAATTACAAATTACTTGTATTTTAATTAAATACATTTTCTGACACCAGTATTTTATTTTGATACATTTGATGAGCAAGTATTTGTACTTTGTAACCAGATACTATTTGATGTATTTGTGCCCATCTCTGCCTGTACTTCTGTTCCTTCCATCAGCTGGACACACTCCATTACACACATTCCAACTTCATTCAACACATTGTGTTTACAATGACAGGGCTCTGTGATGTTATTTGTATAATGTTTTATTGCTTACAAACAATAATTTGCAGAACAGTGTTCCTCTACCTCTGACAATTGCTGAGTCTTTCAGCTCTGAAACACACACACACACATGCACGCACACACAAAACTTACATTTACTTTTATATACCCACACATACAGAATTGAACAAGCTGGAGGTCTCACTTCAGAGTGTGCATCAATGCTCTGGGTGTGACAGGTGAATGAATATGAGGCAGATCTGCCCTTGACTGTTCCAATACGGACGTGCCAGTAATAGCAGGCTAGAGTGTGCTATTGTTGGCCCCAGGGCATCCATTAATGAGTGACATGACACAGCGGTGAGCTATGGGTCCAGGCTAGAGATGATGGAAGGTGGCTGACAGGCCCTTACACAACCAACCCTCACCTGCCAGGGGCTCCCAGGACCAGTCTCCCCTTCTCACTTCAGCTGCGAGTAGCATTTACAGTAGAATACATCAGCTTCTGTCTCACTGCATTATTCATGTGTTAAGTTAGTTCTGCACCCAAGGGCGACATCCATTTTCAGCTTTCACACTCTCTGAGTCTCATTCATACAAGTGGTTTATACTAACACTGAACCCCATTAGATAGGCACTGGAGCCAGCTGGTCTTAGTTGCTGTCCAATGGCTGTAGGTTGATGAGCAGTCTTTCCAACCTCTAGGCTAGAGACTTTGCCATACAGGATGTTTTTATCCTCGCCAAGCACTAAGACACCTGATGGAACCAATCAAGGGCTTGGTGATTAGCTGACAAGTTAAAGAAAAAAAGTGTGTGTGTCTGGCTAGAGTGAAAACATTTCGTTGAGTGTTTGACAGACTGAATTTGGGAAGGACGGTGCAAAAATGTCTTAGAGACTGAGTTTTCTCTGAGTCTCTGTACTCACAATAACTATACTGTCAGTCTTTCCCCCTTCCCGCTGTTTCTACTGGCTCTCTGTTGTCAGCGTGTTTACTGATAGCACTAGCCCAGCTGATATAGCCTGTCACAGGTTTGATGATCAATCTCTGAGTTAAATTATAAACACTGAAGACAGAAAGGCCCAACGGAAATGACTGGAAGCACTTGTTTAGATTAACCTTTTCAATTAACACTTGAGGATAACACCAGGCAGGTGAAAAGCATATATTAGCTGATAAAGAGTGTTAGAACGGCTTTGTTATACAACTCAGTTTTACAGACTTACAGTGCACATGTGCATATTCCCTCACACATACATATTCAGAACCTTGAAATTTTTCGCAGTATTAGCAACAAGCTGCCTTCCATTCAATGAGTAACAATATTTCTGTTAACGTAAACAGAAGTAGCATTAGCGTTTAGAGTAAAAGGCACTGAATTAAATAGCTGTCTGAATTATGCATACAGTAGTGAGAATAGCTTTCAGCCTATGAAAAAAAAAAAAAAGGCAAGACTTTGAGTGCAACCATGCCTGCTCGTCTTCACTCAGTCTGGTGGCTGTGTGCTACCAAGGTAATAAATAATAGTTTATCCAGTAAAAACTCTGTCAGATTTAGTGTGGCTGTCAACCAGAGAACAGCATACCGGACTGAAATATGGCAGAGAAGGGGCGTGGATACACTGCCTAACCAGTCACTCTAACATTTCATTAGGAATGGCAACAAGCTTCCAAGGTGCTCGTATTTTACTTGTGGTGCCCAGTGGTGGTGCTGTACTCCATGAATGATCAAATCTCCATCATACGTCAAAGGAGTAAGAAAAGAGAGGTGAGTGTTCAGAAAAGCAAGACAAGTGGCAGGTTCCTTCTAATCAAATTCATTTTTTTTTTCAACATATAACAACCTGAAGACAAAAGCACACGTTGTTTTGAGAGGGAAACTGTAGAAGGTAGCCTTTCTCAGTGCACAAAAACAGACAGAAAATGCAAGGTGATACTAGATGATACTGAAACAGAGGATTGGTCCAAGGCCTCTTTGTTGACATATTACATTGCTGAATTTCCAAGGTAATGGAGAGATGCCTTGGTGACTGGCCTCCAGTTTTCCTCACTTCCAAACATAAATCTCTCTCCATTTTCTCTGTAAAATGAAGAGCTGCCACTTAGACAACTGAAGGACCCTACCATATCTTTAAAACGTCAAAATCTCAAAGTGTGTGTGTGCGTGCGTGTGTGTTACTGTGTTTGCACCTGAAATTTTGAACCATGTAACATGTCATTTTCAGGACTTAAACCTTCAACAGCATAAATCAGTGGAGGAGTTGTTCTTGGAACTGTTGTCTGGGCTGATTTTCTGTCACGGGCTGAAGCAGTACACTCTTCGAGCTCTGTGAGACAGAGGACGCGCTTTATGTGAGGAGTGATGGCTCAGGTGCTTTTCATTTTTTATTTTTACTCTACTCTGAGGCTAAATTAAATGTAAATTAGAATTTATTGGAACGGTCAGGTAGATACAAATGTTGAAAATGAAGGTCAACAGGTTGTCAGGAACTATCCCATTTGCGAACAAATTAAGTTTGTTTCTCAATCCTTTGCTGCCAAAACGGGTAAGCCTTTAGGATTTAACAGGTTGCATTTGTTGACACAGAGATAAAGCCTTATGAGAAACAGTGCTCCAAGCATGCTTCAGTCTTGCTTTCTCTAAGAGGAAAAAGGTGCTCAACAGTGTAGATGGTGGATCATGAACATACTTCTTAAGGACCCTTATAAAGAGACTACTCCCTATAACAAGAAAGTCTGAGCGCTCAGATAGGAGACACAAAGAACAAGTGCAAGGCACTTGTAAAGTGAAGAGATATCTTAAGTCAATTTGCAAACTGTGACAGTTTTGTACATAAGGTCTTGGTTAGAATCAAACCAAAGAAGACAGAAAAAGAAAAGACACACACACATTTCCTTCAAAAATTCCTAAATCGTGGCTGTAGCAGCATTGCAGTTCATAATCCTAACTGCCTTTATTCAGCAAGTGCATCGGATATATGATGAATTTGTTCTGGTGTGTTTGGTGCTGGGAAACATGGTTATATGAACAACACACATGATAAGTGTGAAACATTGCACAGTTGCACTGAGAGGACTACATCATGGTCAGAGAGAATAACTGAACAACATATACAACGGTACAGAAAATAGATTTAAGAGGCCAAGCTAGACATTTCGGGTTATTTACATTAAGATTGATTAGGGTTATATACGAATTAATGGATAGTTGATAGTTAACACAGGTACAGAGGAGGAGTTAGACTCTTGAAGGGTTGGGTGAGCAGGGACAGAGTCCTGGGAATGAAACTGTTCAGGTGGTGATGAGTTGAGGAGGTAATCAGCAATCTTTTCTGCTGGCTTCTTTGCTCTGGTACTCTGTGGTTTTATAATGGAAGATGTGTGACAGCCAATAATCCTCTCGCACAAAATGAGGAGCACCAAGGTTGGGGGTAATTCATGACTGCATACATCAGTTCCAATTCAATTACAGTATTGGCATTTGAACTGGAAATAGAACTGAAATTTAATAGGAACTGCTGGAAAATTCATTGAATTCCATAAATATTCAGTGTAATTCTTTTTTTGTAGAGCGAGAGCACATATCCCCCACTTTTGGACCATCTGTGTTTAAATAATTTTCTTTCTAAAGTTTGTATCCCAAACTTAAAAACAGAAATTGGTTGAATTTTTTTTTAGAGGACAGACGTGTGGTGAGTAGAATGCCAATGCTGTTTGAAAAGCAGTGTTTTGTATGTCTCCGTCTTCAAATGGTGGTATTTAGCCCAGCCAGAAGTTTATTGTGACTCAGAAATTCATGACAAATTTCAAGATCTGAATTGAAATTTAACTGTTCCAAAACCAGAGGAGTGCACAGCAGTTTACCATCAGAGTGTGCAGATGAAGCGCAGAACCAGACTGTAACAGAAAATCTGAGAACATTCACAGTGAATTTTCTATAGAACCAGATTGGCTGATCTGAATGATGCTGAGGGTTTGTTTTTTTTTTCCCCAACAGTTGCATGTACATCTGCTGCATTTTCTTTGTGATGGTGGTGGTGATGTCATCCCTGGTGATGTCACTCCAAGAAACGGTTTCATCACACTGACAGCTCTATTGTTGATCTCCAGTGGGAGATGGATTTGTGGCTGTTCTGTCTATCAACATTTTCACCGTACAGTGTTGAGCTCAAAGTGGCTCTTAACACCCCATGATACAAAACAGTGAACTTGTACATGGTCTCATTGCTGTTAATGATTAGACCAAAAAATGGAGGCAATACCCATAAACTTTAGTAGTTTGATGGACAGCTCTCAGGCAGTGTGCTCATTAGCACACGTGTAAAGTAGTGGAGAGAACAAACAGCCTGGTGAGGCACCTGTGGTCACAGAGAGCAAATCCAACTGATGAAGGCAAAGCTACACATATTGCGTCCTCTGTTTGTCGATAAGCTGCTTTTAAAGAAAAACTATTGAAACAAAAAGAAAGCTATTTTCCCTTTAGCTACCATAAATGTCCCCCCTCCCCTAACCTCATTAAAGAGCAACCTGAATAATTTATCTCTCTCAAGCACATCAGCTTTTTTAGTTTGCTATCAAACTAAGCAAACCGACAGGAAAAAAAAAACTTATAACCTTTAAAGTGTTGTTGAGTGAAACAAAAGGCACAACCTTCTTTCACAGACTTGTTCCATATTCTTAATAATTTGTCTGAAATTGGACAAGGCCAGCACCTCCCAGCACAGGCAAGCAATACTTATGCTCCAGTTCAAAAAACAGAATGAATAATTGGAGTGATTGAAAAGTCTTCTGAAGTATTTTGAAGTGCATACACAAACCTTCAGAGATCTTTTTAAAAACACACACACACAAACACAATCCACCCCCCCCCCCCCCCACCCCCCCAAAACTGAACTTTTCCAACCTGTTGAGTGCCAGCCAGTCGGTTCTTGCATGTTGAGTGTAGGGATGTGGCGGCATTCTTATTATCATTCGTGATGGTTTAAAGGCACCTCCAGAAGGTGAAGAAGTCAATGCTGGCACAGTACTGCTCTAGATTTTTCCCATATCGAATTTTGGCAGAACTGATTGCTTTGTTGAGTTGAGATTTGGCAGGGTAGTATTTTGCATAGACCTCACTCCTGTGGTCCACCCCCATGGCACTGTGCATGTTTCTCAGTGCTTTTCTAAGCCGTCGTTTGTCATTGTTGTACTGACACAGGTTTTCATTGGAATGCAAATCTCTTTACAAAAGCTCAAGTGACAAGTGCCTGCGTACACATGACTGCTGTTA
Source organism: Chanos chanos (assembly GCF_902362185.1). Taxonomy (NCBI): domain Eukaryota; kingdom Metazoa; phylum Chordata; class Actinopteri; order Gonorynchiformes; family Chanidae; genus Chanos; species Chanos chanos. Next base: position 15,902,933 of record NC_044507.1, read on the forward strand.
CACTACAGCCTTCAAGACATTTAAGTCAACTGAGTCAAGGCCATTTTGTTGGTTGTGATGGTTCATTTCTAAACTGTTGTCTTGAGTGGCTTAGCAGATTTAAGTTGCATTATGTGCGTTGCCCCTTCCATTATTAAATTGGTACAGTAATGATATAGAGCTAGCAGAGGCCTAGTGCACTGAAATATTTAAAAATAATTTTTCTATGTTAATTCTGTCATTTTGGAGCTCAAGTATTTAAAAGCACGTGCGTATAAACAATTGCATACACACGAACACACACACACACACACACACAAAGAACACTACTGTTAAAACTATAAGTCCAACATTTGCAACAGAATACATATATCCCTCCCAACTCACAGTGCAGTACACAAAGAACAACGAATCAAGACACAGGCTGTACCCCCCATGATTTCAAACTGCCTATACCTGTAAGCCCTCAACAAAACTATGACAATTCATACACATGCAGGAATGTGAAAGAATATGGAAGCTTCTCTATTACGTGTTGTATTAATAAAGAACTGGGTTAAAATATAGTAGTGATAACTTTATCTTCACACAGTGGGAGAGTAGCCAGTTTCTGAACACAGTGAGTCATGCATCAGATTGTTACCAATGATCTAGTGCTGCTAAGTGGAGTAAATATAGATTTTTTGACTCTCTATCTATAACTTTCACTGACCATGTACAGCTTTTTGTCCTATACATCACAACATTGCTTTAACACTAACAGGTGTGATGGCCTGGGCCCTGGAAGATCAGCGCCATGCTGAGTTTACTAAAGTGCATGAGGAGAAGCCTCCAATGGAAGCAGCAAAGGAGGCATGGCTAGCTGCTCACTGATGAGCGGCACCTGCAGCTCGTGGAAGTCTATGAGCTGCAGGATAAAAGCAGGAGTGTGGAGACAGGAAGAGAGAGGGTGCTGAAGCAGGGCTGCATAAATATTGGTGCCCTGGCCTCCAGGCTGCCTGAGATGACCACTGCCAACCGAGTGGACCGGAAGAAGGAGAATGCAGAGGCCAGCATTGGGTGCAGGTATCTTCCAGTTTCCCCAGCCTGTTGCCGAGCTGTCACTGGAAGTACACGCCACCAGCTGAGACTGTTGTTGAACCGGCGCTGGAAGCGACCGCCGCCAGCTGGGTAGACCAGAGGAGAGATACTTGCTGGCTGAGCAGGAGACCCAGATTCAGATGCCAGCCCAAGCGCCCTGAAGCCAGCCGCATGGCCCAATCCTTTCTCAAGCTGGCAACCCCCCCAAGGCCCTGGATCCTCTCCAGATCGTCCCTGCATGGCATGCTCCCACACCTGTACCCCCTTGCGTTGGTCCCATTACTCCAGCACGTGTGTTGCTGTAACTGGGTTTGTTAAAATAAAGCTCCCTTTCCAGGGCTGAAATGGTTACCTCGCTCACCTCTCCTTTCGACCCCTTGACACCGGGTATCTCATCTAAACATTAACCATTCAGAATTGCTCATTGACAACATTGTTACACAACATCAGTAGTTTGTCAGAGATGTAACGATAAACCAAGATGCTATGTGATCAAAGTGCTTTGATTATGGATTTCTCATGTGAGAGCAAATTAGGGCATGAGAATCTCAAAATCTCTCTCTCTCTCCCTCTCTCTCCCTCTCTCTTTCTGTCGCCTGGGGTATCTTCATGGCCAGAGATGTCAGCAGTCAGCGACTCCTGTGCCTCATCTATCAAAGGAAAGAATGTCCTGTTAGCGAGGGATTTATACTGCATGCAGGGGAGGCACAGAATGACTGCTGATTTATGGACCAGGACTGGAGCAGCAAAGCACGGGAAACTGCAACCTAACACCTGAGCAAAGAATGAGGGACAGAGAGAAAGAGGGAGGGGGAGAGAGAATGAATGAGGGAGGGAGAGAAGGAAGGAGGAATATGGCAGAGAGAATTAAGGAGGGAGGTAAAGAAATGGCATGGAGTCAGAGAAAATAGAGTGTGGTTGAGTATGAATGAAACTTGTCCTTGGATATGTGAGATCAAAGTGTGTTTCATATATATATATGAAAATGACATCATGTAAATTTAATTTAGGGTACCATGGTGACATGAGCATCATCTACTATGTACAGAATGTGGAAGCAACAAATATAGAAATAAGTATGATGATGATACATGATAAGAGGGGAAAATGTAAATAAGCAGAAGGGAATGGATGTATCAGTTCAGTGTAATCAGCTCTAGATGTGTATCTGACTTTTTTGTCTTGAGTTTGATTAAACCCATGCTATGAGATGATGAATTATGAATATTTCTGAGAAACACTGATGTCCAGCAGTGATACTCACATGAGACTGTGAATACAATATGTACATAGCAAAGGAAGGAAAATAATCTAAAGATGGTGGTGAAAAAGCAGCCGGGATATCGTTCTTTTAAAGGCTTCAGGGGAGAAGTATTTTTGTATTTGTGTGCATAATCCATCTTTACATTAGAAGTCAGCTCAAAGACAAACTGGCAAGAGATCAGAGAGGAATAATTAATGACTCCGAACGCTGACTCACTCCCCCACACTTGTATCACACTTTATATTAAAGCAGATGCCTGACAGCACAACTCATTAAGATCTTAAACAAACAGACAAACAACTGCTTGATTCTACCTGGGCTACTTTTCTGCACGTTTAATGCATGTTTAACTTTATGGAATCATAACCATTCATCTGTTTTTGAAGTGCCCAAATAAGAAGGATTGTACTTTTTGCAGTTAATACTTCAATTTAAAAATTTAAAACAAGTCCCATACAGTTTCAAAGTTGGACTATGATCCACCACAGGGGCTCAAAGGCAACTCATGGAGATATTAGTTTCAAAGCACTGAAACATTATGTTTGTGTGTGTATATGAAACATTAAGGCCAAGTTTTGACCCCCAACATATATCAACAAAAAGTATCAAACAAATGTATAAGGGGGTGGGATGGGGGGGGGGGGGGCTATTGGGGCTCTTATAATCCACAGGCAATTAAACACAATGTGTTTCAAGCATCATTAGAAATCTCATTACAATGCTATTAATGTCCTATGTGCTGCTTCTCTGTCCTAATAGAGCCTTTTCACTGTTCTCCCTTCAAAGCTTTTGCAAGCCACATGCCCGACTCAGTGGGTAGATCAAAAGTCTGTTTTCACATCTTTCAACTTACCTGATGTTGGTGGATTCACGTCTAAAAAGTCAATCAGATGAATATCGCCCTGTCAAATGTTGTGCTTGTGCTTTGACTGGCTGCCTGTGCCCACACAGCAGTAACTTTAGTACAAAAGCAAGAAGCTATTATTCAAAAACTGTTTTTTTGCGATCTCTCTGTTTTGCAAGGTTCTCTTGCTTTTTTGTATTCAAGGGTGGAAATGCTAGGGCTAGCTATTCTCGCACATCATAAAGTCTGCAGGGACCTGAAAGTGGAACAGTCAAACTCATAAATACGGTCAAATACACATTACGCTGTCAACTTATCTCCATAGTAATCGTTCTGAAGCAGCCAACACAGTGTTAGACAACATCGAAGAGAAATGATCCATACAAAATGGGCTAGCTGATACAGCTAATGCGTCTTAGCACACCCATCTGAAGTGCCTGTGTCCTGACCTGCCCCCTCAGCCAAACGGCGCTATAGCAGGCGATTTGTGCAACGCTCAACGCTATGGCGTTGAAGGAGAGGAAAGGTCACATTTATAGAACTTGTTTCGTGCAATTTCATTACGCATAGCGCTAATTACGTGTTCCGCCCATCAGTGACCTAAAAGAGCAGAGACGCTCCACTTCATTAAGGAACACATTGAGCCTCAGCCCTGATTACTTCCCCGCTGTTCCCTGTATGCGGGGCTCATTAATTCAGAGGCTCAGTGTACTTTCTTCTCTCCTTTCTTGGCTTGGGTTTCTTAATTTTAACCAATTGTGTATCCCTTGATGTATCCTTATGCAAAAAAAAAAGAAACCTCTGTGCAGATCTCACAAGGCTTTGCAATATCATAACCTTTTGTTCAAAGTTCTTTGAGTTGAATGAGAGAATGATCTTTTTAATCAGAGGTTTTTCGGATGGTTCTGTAAGGCTTTGCACCCCCCCCCCCTGCAAAGTTTTGCTTATCCCCTGAGGAGGTGCAAGATTTTATCATAGAAATGCTGGTTTGTTTTCCATAGTTATAAATCTTCTGTACTATCTCCACTCCTTGGTGTTCTGTGAGGGGTTTGTTTTCCCTCCGCTCTCCACTGTTGGCTACAGACAATATGATGCAGCACCAGCACGGAAGTTTTAATTAACACAGAGATTGGAGCACTAGCTCCTCCACGGGGACTACCATTACATTAAATTGAACCAGATATTGATTACTTGTTCTTGGTTGTTGTTTCACTTTAATTGTTTTGATTTTTTGAAAGTAGTGCACACAGTGGCAGAGAGTATGCTTTAGTAAGCCATAAGGGTGTGAATGTGTGTGTGTGTGTGTGTGTGTGTGTGTGTCTGTGTGCACGCGCACGTGCATGTGTACCTGTGTGTGAGTGTGTTCAACTACACCTATAGAGCATGGTTATTACACATCAACTAAGATGAATATGGATATTATTCTAAAATGGTCCATGCTTATAAAATGTGAGATGTAAAAATGTTTTGTATTGTACTAATAATCCTCCCTCCCCAGCACCAACTGGAACTCACTTTTGCGTGAGGTAGCTTCCATTCATTCACTTTCTTTTATCAAGCCATCACAAAACACCTGTTCAAGTCACTCACCCACCTCTCATTACTCCTGCTGGTTTCACAAAACAATGGCCTCCAACATCCATTCATATGTTCAGGCAGGCTTGAATTTTGAATAGTTTTGCTGGTGGAGGGCGACTATCAGTTGCTTTCGTAATACAAACCCTGCTGAACATATTCTTTCACTAGGGAGCTCAAATATTTATGAAAAAGATGTAAAGAAATAATGATAAGGGATATATCAAAGGACCCATTAATACATCATGTATTCTGGTATATCCCTGTTATTATGATTCATGTAATACATCACCTGCAACATTGATTGATTTTGTGGTTGCTGTTGTTGTCGCTAGTGATGGTGTTTTTGCCTTGCAGTGAAACTGATAGTTGTAGAGATTTAAAGATAACATTGAAAGCCACAGCCACAGCAGCAGTCTAAAACTATTCATCCTGATCATAAATTGCAGACTTTTTGAGCAAAGGAAGAAGACTTAAGTTTTTGACTCTAATTTCATCCGGTCTGTTGCTTGGTAAACCATATGCGACAAAAAGCAAGACAGATAACGGAAAGAACCTGCTTGTTTTCCTCTCTTCATTTTCCCCATGGATACTACAATTTCACTATAAACAAAGCATCAGAAACAAACTTCAGATGGAAGAATAATCTGGAGCTGGCAGGAGAGAGACCAAGAGAGTGATCACAGCATGGCAGGAGACAAAATACAGCACCATGCCACAACATAACATTTAACAAAAGGAGTTTTGAATAGCATTTCCTGTTGATGGAAATAGCTATAAGTAACACAATAACTCTTCAAGGGTGCATGCATTTAGCAACACTCGGTAGCTGAGTTTAATATCTACAATTTGCTTCAGCAAAACAGCTCTGTCGGTGCCTCCAGCTTGGCTGTGCATCTGTAAATGATCCCTACACAATTATGTGAGGGGGAAGGTGCACACAAAGATGTGGTAAGGGGAAAGGTGGATGGAGAGGCATACATCAATGCAATGAAACATGAAAGACTGCAGTTGATTTCATAGCTGAAGAACATTTCTCAAGTAATGCCTCTTTTTCTGCCTTTGAGGAAAATCATAAATAATGTCATAGATAGTAGTAAAATCATGAATTCTTTTACAATCGGGTATTATAACCATACTTCAATGTCATATGGTATATTTCTTAAGCAATTCATACAAATTTAAATGTCCAAATACTTATTTTTTTTATGTCTAAGACACAAATAACATTTTTAAGTTATTTTACTTATCAAAGCCCTCATGGCATTCAAAGTTATATTTCTGACTTGTTTTTTTTTTTATTGAAATGGAAATGAATGCAACTTCAGTTGAAATTGGTTATACCATCTGACCATGACCAGGCCACCCACCTGAGAAAGCTAGATTTATAATCCCCAATAACAAGATTACCAAGGCAATTTATTTTTGTTTCATTTGCTTTTCCTTTTAAGACTCTGATTGCATTTAGTGACTGATTTAAGGGCAAAGCAATAGATTTTCTGAATACGAGTTATATTCAAAACAATTTGTCTTTTTGTTTTCAACACACTTGATAAGAGCATCATTAAAAAGTAACACAACTACAAAAACGGCAAGAAAGACATTTCAGCCCTCAACAATATAAAGCACCCTCTTAAATCATGGTCCCAGAGACATAATATTGGAAGCCAGGTTACAATCAGTTAACTCATTAGATCAACACTGAAAATAAACAAACAAGTTTATTCCACAAACAGAAAACAAGGTAATTGATTTCATAAAACTGAACTGATAGAATTTAATACACAAAATTCATTTGCATAATAATGCTGGTGCAAGATATACACGCAAAACTCAAGTTCTGTGGCACTAATTTCTCTTTTCTTTTCTTGATGAGGACATCTAAAATGAGAGAATACATATTACTGTGAAAAAATAATTTTGCTAAAATATTTTGGAGTTTAGACATTGCTTTATTTGAATATGTTTGGGCAGTAGTTTCTCAATATCCACTGACATGTGTTCAAAGTATAATCAGGTCACTAATGTGACATGCATGTTTTGTGTGTAAATCCATTACTTTACTCAAAACACACTCAGTAAATCTGTTTAAGATTGTAGATGGAATTAGTGTACTAGATCTCCTTCATGAGAAGCTGTTTCTTTCTGTTGACAATGTGCATTTCATTTGTGGAGGTTCAGTGTATAGAACTCTAAATGTTAAGGCAGAATAACTGAGCGTGCATTGAAAGGAAAGAAAAACTTAAATAGGCAAAATCTTTTAGCATGTTCAGTGAATAGTTTCATATGATTTTATGTTTAAGTGCTAAATACGTGAAAAAGGACAGGGTAACATCCTTTTATCTGAAAAACATTTGTTCAGAAAATCAGATTGGATTGTCCAGGTGTAAGATGGTGTAACTGACAAAAAAAAAAAAAAATCAGTGTAACAGCATATGGCACTGTCACAACCTGCACCGCCATTTTGGACTTTTAGTTTGATATGTCTTTGTGCTCCCGTTCTGTGTCTGTCTCCGCCCCTCACCTGTACCTGTTTGTCTAATTATTACCTTGTTAAGTTTATCCAATCCTGTTTTGCCCTGTTTAGTTCTCCCTTGTATTTAAGTCCTAGTGTTTTGCCTTGTCTTTGTCTATCGTTGTTTGTGTTTTTGCACACTGTTATGCTGCACCTTTTTGTTATTGGTTTTTGTTATTAGTTTGCACGTGTATTTTGATCTTCATTTGTAAGTAAAGTCTTCTGTTTGTCACCGTCAACCATCGTGTCTTGCACTTGGGTCCTGCACCACACCACCAGCGTGACAGGCACACATGAAATAATACTGGATATGACCTCTCAGGGAACCCATGACACAGCAAAAAGTTGTGTAGTTTGGTTCAGCTTTCCATAATCAAATGATATAGTCACTGGAAAACTATAAAAATGTGATTTTTTGGTTCCAAGTCCAAAGGCAAATTTTAAAATAGGTTTCCTATATGCGGCTTATTGCTGTGACATCAATAAATTGGGAAATGCAATCTATGGATGTCAAATGGTGTCACAAATAGGAATGGTCACATTGCAATGACTGAAATTTCTAACTGATTTCAATTCAAATTGAGTGTTTAATGAAAAGAAACAAAATTAACCCTGTATAATTAGATTTTCTTGGAACTTCATCTGACATCTATTTTTCTATCAGTCCAATCTGACTCTACATTCTACATGATCACAATCCCTAGGTGTCAAACACTGATCTATAATCACACACGTTCAATTCAAAACGGGCCCCAGCCCTGACTGAAAGGGCTTAATACAGTTTTCAGCCACACACACAAAACACAAAAGACTGCGACATTAGAGCAAGCCATGCATGTTGAAGTAATGGTAATAGCTACTAGTCATTTCCAAATCAAAGCGAATTAAGAGAAGTCAAAGCATTTATTTTGCTGTGAAAATTTTTTGATGGCTTGTCATTTTAAGTTCGACTTTGCTCCCTCTGCATCCTTTCTACATATATCATTTGAATAAGCCACTTTTCTCTGATGTTACGGAGCTCACAGTTTGACAATATATGTCAGAACTGAGAAATTGGATGAGAGCAAATGGCTGCTGTGCCTCATTTATATCACTCTCTCTGCTTTGAGTGGTAATTTATTCAAGGATTCCGCATGTGCCCCGTTGAAGCGCCAAATTTCTCAGAATCTCCCACCTCTGAGACACAAGCAGTCAGAATGGGATCTCACTGGACATTTGTAGACTCACTGAGGTCAACAAATGTCCTTTCACCTCCTGAGGCTAGCTCTCACATAAGCTTTAGTTTCCACAAAATGCCGTTGGCAATAGAGGTGTGGGAACCCCAGCTTCTTCCTCTGAGAAAGCATCAGTAGATTCATGTATCTGTGTTCTCTGTTACTGAATACTATTGAAGTAGAGGATGCTGCTTCACGTAGTTCCAGTTTTTTCAATTTCAAATGGCTCTGAGGCAGGCATACAGAAGGAATAGACATGGTTTTTCCACTCTGCTTAGGGTTAGAAATATGTATGTGGTTGGTGATTCATAGCCTCTGATAGCACCAAGGGTGTTTTATCCCATATAATGGATATTTTTCACGTTTCAATCTGCAGTTCGGTTTTACAGGCATCTCAGGGACAGCCCTGTGTCTTTGAAGGATGGTTTCTCTCCAAGGGGAAATCATAAGCCAGATACCATGTTTAGTAGCAGCTTAAGAAGTAATGCTGTGGTATCATATAATTGTGAGTGTCTGTGTGTGTGTGTGTGTGTGTGTGTGTGTGTGTTCATATACAAGTGAACATATGTTGGGTGTGACAACTCCAGAGAATAGAAATTACCAAAAGAAACATCTGTGTCTCATTAGAACAGCAGCCACAGAGGGAAGGTGGAACATAAATGAATCACAAACGTCACAAAGAACATACACTCAGAACAGAATATCAAACACCAAAACTGGCTATCAGACTAAAAGCAGAGGGCAGTCAGTGATGCCCTTTACAACGCTGATTACTGTATGACGAGGATTAAATCGAATGAAAGGAGACTATTTAATTTCAATTGATTTTGATCTCATGCAAAGCAAAAACCGTGAATTGGTTTTTCCTCCCCTATAAAATCACAGGGTAACTTGAACGGCAGAGAGTCGAGACACATTTTTGAAAATGCATGCATCAATAATAGGGATTGATTTGTATTCACATTACTGTGCAGCTAATAAGGTACAGGGATCTGGTGAGTTTATTGTCATTCTTGTACCTTGGCACACGTTTCCATGACAAGCTGACACGGACAGAAGCCCCAAGGTACAATATCCCTTCTCAGAGCAAATTTACCTAGGATTTGTATGAGCCTGATGCAGGGCACATACTTTCTCTGGAAAACTGTCTTAGACTCATTTGCATCATTTGGGAGTCCCATCCTCACACATTCCTTGAAATATGAAAAAAATTTTACACATGCATTTCACACATTCTTTTAATTGGGGAAATACTTCATGCAAGTACTATGTCAAAGTATGTAAAAATGTAGTGCATGTGAAAAATGTTTGAAATACATAAGGAACTTCACACATTTGTTGAAAAAAGATATAAACTTTCTTTTATAAACATAATTTAAAAATATTTCATAAATGTATGAGGTATGAGTTTTTGTGAGGTTTTCAAACATTAAAAGAAAAATCAATCAAATATTTCTCTGATATGAAAAATGTTTCTTTAAATCTCAAAATATTTATTAAAGCTTAAGAGATGCTGCACACATATATTTCATACTGCATTTTGCTTTAATTTGTTTACCATTTAAGTATAATATTTACGTACATTTTGACTGTTATAAATGTGAGGATACAATGACATTTGTTTACTCAAATGAGGCATAGTAGAGATGTTTGGCTTACTAATGGAAATTTTGTACTTGTAATTAAGCATTTTTGTCAAGTTGTGCAGTCTATTGAATTTATTTCCCCAAAGATATTTAAAGTCAATGTCATGTTGTGAAACAGATGATATTACAGAAATAATATAGTATAATTATCATATAGTAAATATAGCATAATAATTATATTATGTGGCTACATATTTGTAACTGTAAAACCTATTTTTTTTTTCATACATCATTAAAGCCTGTACTGTTGATATGGTATGGTTTCATCCATGTACTCCAGTCAATCTACAACAAGTTTTCTCTTCCCTCCATGAATGCTTTATGTGGAACATGGAACACCAAGCCTCGTATCCATTAGCTACCATTCCCCCACCAACCACTATGTATACCTGCCAGCTCCATGTAGTGGAAATAACGGAGACAGAAACAATTTACTCCTGGATGCGGATGAGAACACCAAGCTGCCTTCCCACCTAAGAACCCCATCATCAACAGATCATTAGTATGAGCCGAGGAGAAGCAGCAAGAACCCCGCTCTCAGGCGCGCTGGATCCCTGCTGTTGCATCCCCCCACGCAGACGAACAGACAGGAGAGCATGACAGGGAAGGCCATTGAGCAGTCACACACACGCTGTGGAGCTCCATGAGCTACATGTTCTCTGGTTAATGGAGAGACGTCTTCTTGAGGGGAAGCGGAACGAGAACACAATGCAAAGTGTTTTAATCAATAGGACCCTTGTTTCTGTCGCGCCTTAAAACTGCCTCTCAAAGTAGACCCTTATTATTTTGCCTGAGAGATCAAGGTACCTCTGTCACATTCTTGGCTTCTCTGACAGCTGGCTGTCTACTGTTCAGATTTCTGTCCTCGTTCTAAAAGGCATGTTATGCTTGAGGAGGAAGTTTGCCTTTTCTCATCCAATTTATGATACAGAACAAAAGGCATTTGTAAGCCTTTCAGGCAGGAGCTACACGAATAATTCCCCCACCTTGGACTTCTCCTGTTACAGAGGAAATTAATTAAACCATGACTTTGTCCAAAAGCCGACTTGAGTGAAATTTTTCATTCAAATGGCTGTGAATTAGGTTTTCATAAAGATTCATACTCCTCCTCCTGTTCTTCATCATGATCACCATCATCACCATCATCATCATCATCATGAGTAATTTGATGTGTTTTCACTAAGCTTCAAATCTTTCATTTGATGAGACGGGGATCTCCTTGCACATGATTGAAGCATTTATTCCAACTATATGAGTCACAATTTGCTACAGTAACGAGCGGAGAAATCGGCGAACTTATTCAAATTCAAATTCAAAACCACATTTGTGTCACTGGGATCAAAGCTTAATCAAAGCCCCGAGTCTCAGAGAGAGGCACACACATTGCTAAAGGAAGATTTCAAATGACTGCGCAAATGTCTCCATTTGAACATTTGAAACATAACATTGTGCGTTTGTTTTAAAAACATATCGAATGTGGGTTTTTCGACTCGTTATGGATGAACCACTACACAAATTGTGAGGCTGCTTATTCTGCATCTTTAATTGATGTAAAACCAACATACATAAACAAAAAATTAAAATGAGCAAATATCCCATGACATAACTTAAAATTTAAGACTGAAGGCTATAATTACTGATACGTGTTCTTGTATCACTAATTTTCTTCCGTATTCAAATGATAATGGCGTCAACCAAAAGTTGATTTGTTTCTGCCTTCTGCCGCAGGGTGGCAACCTCCTACAGTGAGGTTCATCTGAGCGCTCTGACATTAGAGGCATACGCTCATCTGGGGACGTCGCTTGCAATCCGTACTTGGGAACATATACTGAACATTAACAACTCGCTACATCTAAATTTTTGACAAGACATTTTGCTACATCATTTTACTGCCGCATTCTTAAATTACTCGACATCTGCATATGGCGCCTCCTCACCTTAGCGCATTCAGTTTGAATGGGACATTTGTCACAAATGAAACTAAAGAGTAGCATCCTGAGGAGTCTATCTCAGCATATCCAGTAGTTAAAAACATAGCGGAAGATGGGTGACGCAAATATATTGGACGATTTGCAGAGCAACAATATTTAGTGCTTCAAAGGATTCAAATTTCTGAATGTGAATATATGCTTGGGACCAGCATATATAGTTAAAGCATATTTGCTGAGCTATATTACTTCCGAGCGATCCTATGAGATAAAAAAGCTATTTCATACAAATTGGACATAGTTTTCAAACTCTAAATCACTGACTATTCATACAGACCTGCGTTATTGACGCTGACATACTGTTTTATAGACTCCACCTCGGCTCGCGCAGGGCAGTTTACACGGAGCCCACTACATTTGTAAGCCTCCCTGTCACCACTCGCACTGACTGCTCTCGTCAAAGCCAAGTGGCCGGGGCTACACGCGCAGTCTCTTACAGGACTCGAGGGAAAGTGTGGCTGCTGAGCAACATGTATCCAGCGTGGCGAGGGCGAATCCCCGCTATCGTCGCGGTCCCGCCGTGGAAAATGTTCGGGCTTTCGTTCAGTTTTAAGTGGGGTTTCAGTTGGATTCTTGTGTTTTTGTACAGCCACTGTTCATGGGCTCAAGGTAAGGACTTCGCTTTTTTATACATATATATAATTTAAAAAATGTGTGTATACATATAGGGTAACCGAACTCCTAAAGGGACAACAAAACGTAGAATTTAACAAATGAGAGAATGTTATGCCGTGGTAATTATAGGACAAACAACTGTACAAGTTTGCATACAATTCTGTGAAATGTCATCGTAATAAACTGATTCAATAGACCGTGTGGGTAAAATACCGTTCCACAACATTTTCCCACCTTATCTGAGGTTTCTTTAGTTGACGAGAAAAAAGGCTCGTCTGATCAGCAGTAGGCTACATCCACTTGGATAAAAAGAGCACGAGCCCCGCTTGGTTACTGTGCACTATTTCTCCGTTCGTAAAGACACTCTTTACCCCGCAGATGAGGTTCAAGAGCTTCAGCTGCGAACGCTGTTAATATCCTGAGTTAAGCTCAAACTATTAGTTGTTGAGGATAAAGCAACTACTGTTCTTTCGTTTCTCTTTAGTGCGTCAACACTGTACAAGACAACGCAGATTCAAAATTCTGAAATACGGAATTCGTATGGCATGCAGCGCATGAAGTTTGTTATCAATTTGCATGCTTGTCTCAGTCAGTGTGCTCCACATAAATCATATTGATATTCATCTTATGTTCTGCTAGAAAACGTCAATATCTGATGTCTCCAAACAGCGTCATTTTAATGTCAGTCACACCACAACTCTTGATTTCTGCGCTTTTGTTTCTTGCTCCTGAATAGATGATGTAGCCTGTATGACAACAGTTGAAATACCGGTAATTCATCTACACAACTACTAAAAGGGAAGTGTATCATTTTCTCCAACAGATTTGTTTATTTGACCAAAAGGTCAGTTAAAAACTCTGGAGTGAAATGCCACAGAACTGCAGAGGAAAGAGATGAATGTATCAGGTATTCTAGAGTACAATAACAGGTGAATGAGATGGGGATGGGAGAGGTAGCTGGATTATGCCTGTTAAGAGTAAAAAGACAGGTAAGGGCAAACCTGACTGTAAGTTACAGACGTTAGTGTCTGCACTTCAGTGATTGCATTTCATTCGCATATGTCCACAGGATATTTGACCTTTTGATAGGATGCCCTGCTGCGTCTGCTATGATTTCTTTTTTTTTCTTCTTCTTCTTCTTCTTTTTTTTTTTTTTTTGCATCCATTAGTAACATAAAAATTACCTTACCATCCTCAGGCAGATGGCTGCTACACAGTCCAATGATGCATCCCTTTTTTTTTTTTTTTGTCATAGCTCAAAGTACTTGCTCTGGTGATTCATTTGCTGTCGAGTGGTTCTGGGGTATGCGGTTATGCGATTGGTAATCACGGTGCCCTGAGCACTGAAGTGCTAAAAGCAGCATAATCCTTGAGCTTGTTTGTCTTTGAACAGGACGCATTGGGAAATAAAGCACCCCCCCCCCCTTATCTGAGAAGTATTCAGGCGTCACTTATCATGCGCAGCGCAGTAAGACTGCCTCTCGTCAGACCCCCCCCCCCCGCCCCCCCCCCCTCCCCAGTCTGGAGCTAATGCAAGCACAGTCCGCAAAGGTCTGCCAAGCATTTGTTTAGCGCTTCGTAGGGGGGTTCCTTCTTTATTGATCTGCAGGTGCATTCTTTTGCCTACAGTCAAGGTCTCTGAATGGCACTGAGCCACAGTGTCATTGACAAGCTACAATGGACTCCCACATTCCTGTCTGTTGTGAGAAGTCGCTCCCTCTTCCCAGCTGTCCCTCGCCGATGTCCAAAAAAAAAAGAAAAACGAAAAGAAAAAAAAAACAATGTCTATCGATCATCACAACCTCCATATGGGAATCTTAGTGCTGATCACAGAAGGTGGCACGAACAGACCCAGGAGACTGTATCTCTCTCTGAGGGTGGCATCAGCACTCACCAGAGATGTTAGCCCTCTGAAGTGCCAAGGCTTCCCATGGGCATACGTATTTGTTCTAGAGTTGGGCGCTAATGAGTGTCAGTGTGACTTCTTCACAGTGTAAGGCAGAATGAGTTCACTCATCCTCAGAGAGAAAGAGAGGAGAGAAAGAAAGAGTGAAAGAGAGAGAGAGAGAGCGAGCATTGAGGGTTCCATAAATTAGGGAACACAAAAGCTGAAGAGGTCCCTGGGGAGACAGATGTGTCTTTTTCTTGTTTTTTTATCCCGAGGCAGTGCAAGCAGCGCATGCTGTGTTTAATGGTGTGCTGTGGTTTAATTCACATGGGGATACCTGATAGAGTCCACATAGGAACCTTTTCCAACTGTGTCACGCTTGTGGCAGGCTATTTTATACTAATTTAAGCAGTTCATTGGAAAACAAAAACAACAACAACAAAAATATAGACAACATGCATGAAGCTACCCTTATTCTGACAATGAAATGATGCATGTGTGTTTGTTGAGATCTCTGAGAAAATCTTGGAGGCCTTGTGTTTTAATAGACCTCTGAAGACAGCGTGTGTTTTTGTGTGCATGCAGGCATTTTATCAGTGTTCGTTCTGTAGCCGCATTGACATCCTGCCAACTCAAAGACCCGACACAGTTTTCTGGTAGCACTGCATATTGCGCTGCTTGACAGCTGTCAGCCATTCCCCAATCTTTTAAATCTTATGATTATGTTTGATAATCCTCTATGTTTACCAAAAGGAATTCATTTGAAATACTTAAATCCTTATGTGATTAAAACTGCCTGGTCTGTCGCTTAAGGGACGTCCCCACACATACACGCATGACTACCACACATATACACACACGCACATATGTCAAATATCAACACAGTCATTCACACAAGGGCCCAGTACAATCATTCCGGACATGGGGATTTCACCTCCTGCCCTAGAAAGCCATAGACAATCAAAGGCACAATCACAGCTTTGGCTGGTTCAGTCCTTCTGATCACCAGGAAAAGCTTGTATACAGGCTACCGCATGGTACACAGGCTCTGGGTTTGATCTCCCAGATGGGCTATAATGAGTAGGAAGGGCACAGGCTCAGTAGATGCCATGCCATAATTACACACACACACACACACACACGCACACACACACATACACACAGACAGACACACACACAGAGAGAGACACACATTTACTGCATGCTTATCTCTGTGTTGTGCGACACTTATTTAATTAAACATCTTGGAGGCGAGGTCTTAGAATGGGAACAGATGCCTGGTGATTTTTTGACAGGAAGTTTTTTTTGTTGTTTTTTGTCTGTTTTTTTTTTTTTCTTCCTTTTTCCTTTTTTTTTTCCACAACATCGCACACTCTCCTCCAGTAGACAGCCCCATACAGAGCCCCAGGTAAAACTGGGTGACAGCATAACCCCATCCGTTTCCAAAGCCAGCAGTAGCATTTGCTCTATGCCTGCCTTCATGTCTGGCTTCATTCTCTGTCCTCAGGCTGCTGGACCAGGCTGTCGATGTTTATTCATACAGCTAGGAGACTCATTTTTGTCAAAAAAAAGAAAAAAAAGGATGAATAAATAGCCCAAAGATTATGCACAAGGACAACCTCCGAAAGGCACTGTCTGGTATTGGACAATACGTCAAACTTCACTCTTGTCAGAACGTGGGCCCCATTGTTAGTTCACCGTGTGATGTGGAATGATTCAGGACTGGTTTGAGAGAAAAAGGGGGACAACCTGTGTGTGCTCTGAGCTCACGTCAGGAGCCTATTTAACTGACTCACTGAGGCAGCAAAACTGTGTTTATACTTCCGAATGGAAATGTAATCAGATTAGTTTGGACTTTAGGGTTTGGCGCACACCCCATGCACAGTAATTGCCATGTGCCTGCAGGGGTATGACAGGCACTGTTTGTGTGGGGCAAAGAAAGCTTATCCACCGACGAGCCCATGAAATGTTGCCATGTAATGTCAACCCTGAGGAAATTTGAAACACTGCCCGAATTTCACTGGGATTTTAGAGCTGAGGAGGAACTTGCTTCATTATAATACATTTACTCCAGAAATAAATAACCTATCAATGCAAGAGATGCCAACGGTTGACAACATTTGGTAACAAATGAAGTCAGATTGGATTTCTTTAAATCTTTCTTTATCATGTAATCATTTACAGCAAATTGCTTTATCCGTGTAATTCAATGGCTACAGGAATTTAATAGGATATGTAATAAAAAAAAACAGCATGATAATATGTCTAGTTAGGATTAGAGAGAGAGAAAGAGAGGGAGAAATGCTGCTAAGACAGGAGAGAGGGAACAGGCATAAGGAACATCCATGAAATATACTGCTTGAGAGAGGTGTCAATAATGAAAGTCTTGCCTTTGGAGAAAAACCATTATTTCAGGGCTTGTTTAAATCAAAGCGCATCAGCTTGACTGAGTTTTGTTTCCCTTTTTGGTTGTTTACTGACAAGAAGAGAAGAAAGCCCTCTGGGCATAATAGGCTTAATAAATGTTCTACATGTGAACTTGCTGGGAGAGAAGTCTTGCCAATTTACTTGGAGACCTCAGGGTACATTTTGCACTTTTAAGTCAAAATGGAAAGAAAGGCTTAAAATGGGTGCTGACTGGTAGCTCAGCATAGAGGGAGAGAGAATGGAATTCAGATTGCTAAGCATGTCTGGACACAGTGAAGGCGCACTTCTCAGCTGAATAACCCTCATTCACGATGAGGTTCTATTGAAGGGTCTTTGGCTAGTTACCAGAACAGCATCAGAAGTAAATTAGCAAATCTTGTAGAACACTCCTGGCGTGGTTTTAAGACACTGGAAAGAAGAAACGTGGTAAAATTGTGACAACCTGTCATATTCTTTGCACATAAAGTCTTGTTTCAAGCCCTTGGGCATCTCTGTGTAAACATTTAGGCAACAGAAAGCCTCAGCTCAAGGAAAACAGCGGAGAAAGAAGCAAGCTTTCTACTGCTTGTCTCTCATTCAGTCTCCCTCTCTTGGGAAATTGTGCGTGGATTCTTGTGTTCTGAATAAAACAGCAAAAGGCAACCAGACCCAGAGTGATAGAGGCATTGATGGAGAGATTGAAAGAGAGAGAGAGAGAAAACACTAGGAGCCTCATGTTTTTCCATTTCAAAAAAAAAAAAAAAAAATATATATATATATATATATATATATATATTTATATATATATATATAGGTGAAAAAAAACCCCCACTAGGGTTTTGAACCCATTTTTCTGTACAAATGAATGAATTTGTCTCCCGCTATTCTGTTCCTCTGTACACAATCAAGAGGTGATCATAGTCCCAGATAGAGCCAAACATATATAATTCTACACACCAAACAACCCTCTTCACATTATACAACACAATGATTCTTTTCAATAATAGAGGGACAGTTATCTCAGCATTTCTCCATTCCAGCTTTGAAGACATTCCGGCTGTGTATCAGGTCATCTCTTGTGGGTTCATGCTGAAGTAAATACCTAAATTAGCGAATCATACCCTGCTTCTACAGAGACAAAATATATTCCTTTGAATACAGCAGCTCGATTCCCTCCTCACTTGCAGTAGGTTTCAGGAAGTTCTTTAATTTAAAAAAAAAAAAAAAAAAAACCCTCTTTCTCAGATATTATTGCAAAGAGCCCTTTTGTGCATTTTGTGAATCCTTTGCACGCTTGCTGTGGATGGGAATGTCTGTGATTGTCGAGCTGTGTACTCAGTACTCACCCTCATCCTTGGCAGAGAGCCTGAGCTTCAGCCTGGCTCTGGGCCTTTGGCTCTGTCTCAATGCCTGGTGCTCAGTATTGATTAGGACAAACGCTGAGTCCTTCTCTCTAGTCCGATTTCATGTGACAATGTTCGTTTGGGGGGTTTTTTTGGTTGTTATTTTGATTTGCGGAGGGGGGGGGGGGGGTTTCATACCGCATGTATTTTTGTCTGTCTTTTGCACCTGTACGCATGTTTAGTTTGCACCTCTTCGCAAGCTAGCTAGCAATGCAGCTAGCACTGCACCAGCTCTCTGAACTGCATGTTTTTTTTTGTTTTTTTCTTTTGGAACCTTACACCTTCCTGCCAGGCAGATTGTCTGTGGTTTTTGAGCAAGGTCTTTAGGAACTGGTGATATTTCCAAAGGCACGTCTTTGAATGTTCACTTGTGTGAGTGGATATTTTGCATCACTCATGTTGAGAATATGCAAACGTTGAAATCTCAATTGGAACATGACAATCACTTACACAGTGTTTGCTAAGCAGTCATGTTACTACGATTACACCGTCACTCCTCCCTCAGATCTGGGATTTAGAGAGACAGCTCCTGAAGGCTGCAGCCAGTGCCCTACTTGCATATACAAAAGAGCTCAGTTTTGTCTGTTTGTCAGTTATAAAACGATCTCCCTTTTTCCCCCTTAACTCCCAATAGAGGCTAACGCTAAGACGTTTGTGTTTTGGTACTCATAGCAGGTATTGATTGTGTCGCTCTGGGCAAAAACCTAGCTGGTATGGAGCAGTGACAAGTTTGATGGGTAAATAGATTTGATTCAGTTAATTAGTTTTGTTGTTATGACAATGAAGTATGAATCTCTAAAAAGTCAATTTTAATACAGCCTGGGCACGTGCCCTGAATGATTCAGTATTGGTTAACAAAGCTACAAGAGCCTCTGAGGTCAAAAGGGAAAAGCGTGATGCTCCGCAATTTGCACCTCTCAAAGCAATGAATGCTGGCAGGGATAAAAGAGATTGTGTGCTGATATATTTGGCTATTTATTTTCATTTCAAAGAAAGCATGAAAATCGAATCCAATAAAAAAAGTCTTTGTTGCTTTGATGCATTTAGACAGATGCGGAAACACGCTCACAGAATTCTCAACTCACCCAGACATACTTGCAGATGCATACAGACATAGATGTGATATAGATATGTTAGAATCGAACCTATGCCTCAGCTCATGGTCATATTACATTGTTACATTATGTTTACATCCATAACTGTTTAGAGCTGCCTGTATTAAATGTACTATACCTGTTATGTCCCCAGTATAAATCAAGTTTGGCCACTGGAGAAATATTTTCAGCAAAGACATATGCTGTGTTGAGAATAAACACCAGTGTGCTTGGTTTTCTGTATTAGAACAGAGCAAGAAGAACACAGATATAAGTGATACAGACAGAGAGAGAGAAAGAGAGAGACCTCACAGTAATAGATTGATATTGCTAGGATATACAGTAGCACAAATCCCAAAGTCTGTGAGGATTGGGTGGTAGCTAGGAAACAGCTGACAGCAAAGCGGGATGGTGTTGCTGGTGTTGGTTGGGGTGTGTGATGGTGGTGGGGGGGTGGGGGATTAGTGAGCCCCAGTTCAAGCCCACGGCAGAAATGTGTCTTCCAGCTCCATCCAGCTCTAACATTCTCCACGCACCAGCACACAAACACCACGATCCACTCCTGTCACTCAGCTGTGTTCGTCACCATGTGTCCAACATCTCCATTCATCGCATACACATGAGAAACCCTACAGCCCTCAGGCCGGAAAGACTTTTGTACGGTTCTTACCTCCCAGGTCATGTTTTCTCAATACAGTTGCATTGTTTTCTTTTTGGGTGATCTGTTAGCACAGTCCCTCGCTCTGATTCACTTTGACAAAGAAAACAGACACACAAAAGGTCACTGTCCTATATATATATATATATATATATATATATATATATATAATATAAAATAACTCAAGTTTTTCTAGACAAAACAAAGACGTCGTGGCTGAGGGGAAAGGATGCTCTCGTCACATGAGATCAGTGTTGGGCATGTGATCTGAATGAGAGCTCCTGTCAACAGAGCTCCGTGGAGCAGAATATCTGTCTTCTATCTGCATGGATGTGCTTCCAGTGGGAGCAGGGAAAAGGCTTGGCTCACGGGCTCCTCTGCTTGTCTCTTAAAGCTACTGGCCTCAGACAGGAGGCTGGCCCCTGGGACTGTGAGCAAACACAGCACCCTGCCCTGTCTCTGTGTGAGAGACACGAATGTGCTTCAGGCCAGCATACAGAGAGGTTTCACAGAACACAGTCACCACATGAAGCTTTACCATACCATTAACAGGCAGTGCTTGTCAGTCTTATTCAGCCATTCAGGGAACATTGATATAAGATTACGTTTTTGACTTCGGAGAAAGGCGTAGATCCAAGGGTCACCCAAAGGACAAAATGCTCCAAAAATCCTTTCAAGTATAAATAGTAGATTTGATGGTTTTTATTCCCTTTGCGTAATCAAACAGTCAAACATTAAAGTGGTGCAGTCAAGACCTGGAGGAAAGATAAAACATGACATGAAATAGAACTGCAAGACTTTTTAGTCAGAGACTCAGCGCAGAATCGGAGCAGGAATGAAAAACCTTACTTACTACATTTGTAATGTATGATGCTAGATAGATAGATAGATAGATAGATAGATAGATACATAGATAGATAGATAGAAAGATAGATAGGAGATATTTTTCTCCTCTGTTGGGATATTAGATGTACTCTGAAACTCTCTGTGATTTGTGAACATTTTATTAGTAGAGGCTGGGCTATCAGGATCCAGTGTGGTGAAGAGGCTGAGCTAAGATCTCTCCTGGACCGGCATATTGATCCCCCTTCCTCATTAAGGCCTTACATCCACTGGTTTTGTGCTGTAGACCCATCAGCACTCTCTATACTAGGCTATTAAAGAGAGAGTGTGAGAGACGACACAGAACAGCATTCTGAATGCAAACGTGCAGAACAGCGGGATTTAAAAGCTTTAATCATGTGAGTGCTCAAAGCCCTGGGTTCCAGCGTTTCTCTCTCAGTGTGTGTGTGTGTGTGCGTGCGTGTGTGTGTGTCTGTCTGTATGCGTGCGTGTGTTTTTTGCTCCACTGAAAACGTGTTTTATTAATGGAAGTCTGAGTGAAAGGACCAGTGAGAGAATGAGGGATTGAGCAGAAACAAAAGAAGAGTAGTCTGGTCCTGAGAGGCTATGGTTAAACACTTCATTAAAACTCTAAACTGTAAATGGAAGGGGCAAAAGACTCTCGGGCGCCCTGTGACGACACTGCAATCGCGGCCTACGCACTACATTTTGTAAAGCATGTGCTGTATATGTGCTGTTTTACCTGACTGCAGATACATAAAAACCAATGAAAGGCTTGTAATTAGTCAGCGGTTCGCTATTTCAGAATGTCTCAACCGAAGTGAAGTTATTTTGAATACATGACTGAAAGTTTAGGCCGAATCTCTGTTTTCTTTATTCATGTGTCGGGTGCAAGGTCCTTGAATTTCTGGTGGCCACCTTGGGCTACGGCTCATCTTACTCATCTGATTCATTATCACCCAGTGACTGGATGCTGTTTGTAAGAAGAGAGTTTCAACCTTGTACGCACCTGACAGCTAATTACCCATCAGTGGCCAATGCTCACATCCTCTACTCTCTTATCCTCTACAATTAAGAGCCCTGGCGAGAAGATGTTATGAGGCAGAAAAATGTGGTAGGTCAAGGAGATTAGGGGGGTCTAATTAGTTCTCACTTAAATTAACGATTTCTCATTTTAAAAGGTGGCAAAAAAAAAAAGGCCTCATATATATATATCTATGCTCTGGGAGTGATTTTGTTTTTCATTATTTTGAGAAGCGGGACCGTACAAGAGGCCTGCGAATCAAATGCCATTGTAGGTTCACAGGAGGCGCCTTTTTGCTTTGACATCCCTCCGTTATTAATTTGCGAGATGAACGTTGCCGTCTCAAGTCTCCAATGGTGAGGCTGCATTAAAAAACCGCTGTTATGAATGACACTCGAGACTAATGAATATGGATACATTTTATAAAAATAGGCACCCGGCTCTTCTGAGCAGAGATGGGAAGTGACAGTCGCATTGTCTGGGTTGAGCTGAAGAGAGTGGGGGACTCATGCCCCTGGAGACAGAGGACACTGCAGCTATCAGACGCATACACACATGCATATGCATACACACAGTCATGTACGTGCACGCATATATACACACGCGTGCGCACACACACACACACACATAGTCATAGGTGGACGGACAAGGGAGACTGTAACGGTTAAAATGCGAAGCATCATACAGAGTCTCTCTTTCTCTCTCTCTCTCTCTCTCTCTTTGTCTCTCTCCCCATCTCTCTCTCTTTGTCTCTCTCCCCATCTCTCTCTCTCTCTCTCTCTGTAAAGACTGTGGTTATTTGCACAAAATGTTTGTTGATCATTATTAATATAATGAGCTCTTTTAGTGTGATATTTCTCAGCTGAAAAAATTACATATGAAATATTCTTCAAGATTTAATTGACTGCCGGATTGAGGGAAAGTCAAAAATTTACATGCGCCAGCTAACACCTCCCCTAGCCACAGCTGCATCAATCAACTATTTTCAACAATTCCAACATCAATATTCTCCCATTCTGAGTCTTATCTTGATATTTATACTCATAATCACAAGCCAATATTTCTATTTTTGCGACAGCACATTCATTTAAATGCCTGTAAGGTGACATGACATTTATTGATATTAGCCAGCAAATGGGAGTGAATTGCTCTGGCTTTGCTCACACATAAGGTGTTTAGTGAATTGAACTGTCCAGTATTCACACATCTTTATTTACACAGCTAAAATAAATATGATCATTTTGTGTGTAATAGTACTTAGATGGGTTTACTGTTCAGAACATAAAAGTTGCTCTTGTTCTCTCTCTCTCTCGCTCTCTCTCTCTCTCTCTGCCCCCCCTCTCTCGTTTCCTTTTCTTTTTCCCTCAAGTACAAATATGCAACACACACACACACACATACTCCCACAGTATAAGAAAGAGAGGAAGAGAGACGACCTCATGTTTAAAGATAGCCTTTGCTGCCAGTGATTTGGGTTCCTCCAGTAATCAACATTAAATGTCTTTTTATCCTCAACGAGGACCCAGTGAGTCTGTAAGTTGTGCAGTGAACACAGATAAGAGAGATCACAAAACAGAGATATGCAAATATGCTCATCTGGCTCTCTCTGTAGGCGGCCATTTTAATTGATTAATTGTGGATGTTTATTTGATCGGTTGTGGCTTAGTAATCCAAGACAGTATTTGGAGCTGCTCTGCATGAGAACATGACTGTTATTTTCTGTCACACTCAGTTCTTTTTCTCCATTTTTTGTTCTTTGTTATTTATCGTATTTTGAATTAAGTTACATTTCAAAGCTTTACTAAAGCCTGCTGGAGCGAACTGTGTGGAGCATCAAATAGAAATGAGAATTTGGGCGCGATAAAGATATTATGGGAAAATGTCCTTTTAGAAGGTCATGTTTTAGTCGTAAAGGGTAACCACATCTTAAGGTAAATATTCAGCTTCCATAAATTTCAATGTTCTCTGCTTTTCAAGTTTGCCTCATGTCTCCCTTTGCTCTTTAATGAAGCTGAACAAAACCGATAGGGAGAAAAAAGCAGCTTTAGAATGGTATACTGTAACCTTGTTATAGA